>NW_006796218.1:0-254 GCF_000442215.2 Lipotes vexillifer
TTTGAATTATGGTTTTCTCAGGGTATATGCCCAGTAGTGGGATTGCTGTGTCCTATGGTAGTTCTATTTTTAGTTTTTTAAGGAAATTCCATACTGTTCTCCATAGTGGCTGTACCAATTCACATTCCCACCAGCAGTGCAAGGGTGTTCCATTTACTCCACACCCTCTCCAGCATTTATTGTTTCTAGATTCTTTTGATGATGGCCATTCTGACTGGTGTGAGATGATACCTCATTGTAGTTTTGATTTGCAT
>NW_006796219.1:0-1515 GCF_000442215.2 Lipotes vexillifer
CGGGAGAAGTAGATTGAAGCCAGTTGATTAGGGTATTTAGCTGTTAACTAAAAGTTCATGGGAAATGTATCCCTCCAATCTAGTGAGGATTTAGCTTGTTAAAGTGTTTGATTTGCATTCAGCTGATGTAAGATATAGTCTTGCAGTCCTTATTGGGCAGGAATTAAGTAAATTGTACTTGCCCAGGGCTTTGAAGGCCCTCGGTCTGGCTTAGCCTGAACTCCTATTCTAGGATTGACAGTACTGGTGTGAGAGGTAGAAGTATTGTGGATATTATGATTATGGTTGGTAAAAGGGTTATTTGTTTTGTGGAGTTGAATTGTCACTTTATCTTCATGTTGTTTGTAGAGGGGAATAAAGTTAGTGCTGTGGAGTATGTGAGCCGTATGTAGAAGAATAGGTTGAGTAGTGCTGTGATGGCCATGAGTGTGGGTAGAACACTGGTATTATTTTTTTGTTATCTCTTGAATGATCATTCACTTAAGCATGAATCCTGACAGTGGTAGGAGTCCCCCTACTGAGAGTAGAGTGAGTATGGTAAGGGTTGTGGTGACAGATGTTTTGTTTCATGTGTGTGATAGTGATAATGTAGTGGTAGTTGAGCTTTGAGTAAACAGTATGAATATAGCGAAGGTTGTTATGATATAGATTAGTAGGTTTAGGATGGTTATGGTTGGGTTATACAGTAAGATGGCTGTTATTCATCCCATGTGGGCGATTGATGAATAGGCCATTATTTTTCGGAGTTGTGTCTGGTTTAATCAACTTCAACCTCTGACTAGGATAGAAAGTATGGATAGGGCTAATATTAGATTTAGATTGATTGATGGTGAAATTTGATGTAGGATTGACAGGGGTACAAGATTTTGTCATGTTAGTAGAATTAAGCCTGCTGTTAAAGGGATGCCTTGTGCTACTTCAGGCACTCAAAACTGAAAGGAGGATAGTCCTAGTTTAATAGCTAGTGCTATTGTTATTATTATGGATGCTGTTGGGTTGAATAGCTTTGTGATGGTTCATTGGCCGGAATGCAATAGGTTAATGATGACTGCTATTATAAGTAATATGGATGAGGTGGCCTGTGTTAGAAAATATTTAGTGGAGGCTTCTATAGCTCGTGGATTAAAGTTTTTATTATGATAGGGATGATGGCTCTTATATTTATTTCAAATCCAATTCAGGCTAGTAATCAGTGACAGCTTGTAATTACGATTGTAGTTCCTAAAATGACAGCTGTTAGGATAATAATAAAGATAATGGGATTTATTACTATGGGAAGGTTATAAACCAACATTTTCGGGGTATGGTCCCGATAGCTTGTTTAGCTGACCTTATTGTAGAATGTAGTGTAATGTGGTAGCATGAAGAACTTTGAATTCTTAAGGGTAGGTTCAATTCCTATGATTCTAGAATAAGAGGGTTTAAACCTCTATTATTTACTCTATAAAAGTTACTCTTTTATCAGACATATTTCTTATGTTTGTGGAGGGATACTTGCTGTTATGATGGGTAGTG
>NW_006796221.1:0-2194 GCF_000442215.2 Lipotes vexillifer
TGAACCCGTGTCCCCTACATTGGCAGGCGGACTCTCAACCACTGCGCCACCAGGGAAGCCCCGCAAGTCCACTTTTATATATAATCCCTGGAGACACTTTGGGGCATATGCACCAGAAGACAGGTATACAAATGTCCTCAGCAACACTGTCTGAAATCATAAAACACTGGAAACAACACAAATGTCCAATGATCAATGACATTGATAGAAGGATAGATAAATAAATGGATAAATGACACTATATACAGAGGGAAAATAATTAGTCAACTACATGGATGAAAATGAAGAACATAGTTTGAATAAATACATTCAGTTCCAAATAACTGTTATATAGTGGACTATATTAATAAAGCTCAAAAAAGTAAGACTAAAATAGTGTTTATGGATGCATATATATAGAATAAAACTAAAATTTATAAAGCAAGGGAATAATGTTTACATGTGAGGAAGGAGGTAGGGAGATGAACAGGCTGGGAGTACAAAGACTATAATCACAACGTTCTGGGTTATACATTGAATACTGGATTCACTGTTTGTTTTATCACCACGCTTTATAATTTACATATATGTAATGCAATATTAAATGGATCAAATAAAATGGTAAAAGACAACTAAGATTTTGTTTAATAAAAAGATAATTAAGAAGAAGAAGGAACAAGGATGGAGAGGAAACAACATAATTATCCATCGTACCTCTAAACATTTGTTCCATTGTGTGGGGGGCAGGGGGTGGGCACGGGTAAGGTGGCAGCACTGAATGCAACCCAGTAATCCTTTCTTGGTCATATAAGAAACATACAGTAATGTATGTTTCAGAGCCTTACGAAGGTGCGGTCTTGTTTAGTGTATTATATGGTTTTTTGCTAGTTGAAAAGACTTCATTGTAGGGAACAATTCTTTGTGGAGGAGAAAAAACATTGTTCAAAATATAATATTAGGAATACAATCTGGAACATGAAAAAAGTGTAATGCATATCCTGCTAAGGCTCTAATATAGCTATAATGTACAGGAAATACAAAACACAGAACAACATTTTAATCCCCTGAGGAAGTAATTCTATGAGACAAATGACTCAGCTTCTCCAACAAATAAAATGCATAGTGGAAAAAAGAGTGGATGGATTTACAATTTAAAATAACATTTAATTGCAATATATGGACTAATTAGACCTTATTGGATCTTAATTCAAACAAAGTGTTACAAAAAATTATCAAACAGAAGGAATTTGAGCACTCACTGATTATTGGATATATTAAACAATTACTTTTAAATTATTTTTACTTGTGATAATGCTACTATGATTTTTTATGAGACCTTAGCTTCTGAAGATAACAATAACATATTTACAAGTAAAATAATGAAATATTGAGGATTTGCTTAAAAATAACTGTGGAAAGAGAAGTGAATGGGAACATAAAAGCCACAGAGTGTTTATGAATTGATAGCCGTTAATGCTGAGGATGGGTATACAGAGCTTCTTTATATTGTTCTCTCTACCTGTGGATATGGTTCAAATTTTTCACTGTAACATGTTAAAATAAATAAAAACAAAATGTTTTTCTATATATGCTATCTATCCTATTTATTCCTCACTACATCCTTGTGGAGAAAACACAGTACTGTTTACTGTCTTTTTTGTTTTTGTTTTTTTAGAAAAAAACCTGAGAACCAGAGAATGTAAGAGACGTGTAAGTGAAGTTTACAATGAGACAGAACTGGACCACAATCCAGAGGCTATAAACTTTTATCCAAAGGCTTTCTACCACCTCTGAATCCATAGCATTTTATGCTCCCAAGAGGTGATGTTCCAGGTCATTATTTATAAATGAGATGAACACTCGTGGGACGACTCTCTAAGCAATGCATTCTTAGAAAAACTGGGAGTGTGCTGTAACCTTGTAAACAAATTCTAAAAATGAACCAGCCCTTGGAGTTTTTTTGGTCTTTTTTCATCACCTTTCCCCTGGGAGAGACACTTGTCAAAAACTGAATGAACTTTATGCTGTTCCATTAATAACTTCTCTGAATAAATGAATAAAAGTTACCGTTTCTAAAAGTAGTGTGCCATTTAAATTAATGTAGCAGTTTTGGCACCATCTTCAGGTGCCAAGGGAACAGACAAAAAGGTAAACATTGGGGCTTCCCTGGTGGCGCAGTGCTTGAGAGTCCGCCTGCCGATGCAGGAGACGCGGG
>NW_006796222.1:0-1708 GCF_000442215.2 Lipotes vexillifer
GTTCTTTTGGATTTTTTTTTTTTTTTTTTTGAGAACATTGACTGTCTATCAAGGATAACTGAAGATCCTCCGAAGTGGTCAGTCCTAGAAGACGGTATCACACTTCATACCCAGATCCCCTATGTCATGGACAGTCTCATATAACTGGACACAAAGGGCCTGCCCATTAACACAAAATCACCCGGGCAGGACACTGCAAAATTAAAATAACAGCTACATGTCAGAAAAGGTGGAATTAAAAAGGTACATTTGCAAATGTTCAAATTAAACTATTTTCAACATATTATATCAGGATCCCTTTTCAAACTATTCTTCACACTCTTCAAAATCACAATTTTAAGTCACAGGTCATATCATGTCATCAACTTCACAATCTCTTTTTGTTCCCAATGGACTACCAAAAAATTACAAACTCCTCACTCCAGCTTACAGCAGATACATAGTCTATCCATGGTTTACAACTTTAAGATCATCTGGTTTTTCTCCACTCCACTGTAGCCTTTAGTTACTCACCTTGAATACATCCTGCCCCCTGCTGGCTCTAGTTCCTCTACTTGGGGGATTTTTCCATTTCTGGTCTGCATGAACTCCTTTAAATATTAGATCAAATATAACCACCATGCTGCGTTTTTTCCCTATACTCTCACTGCCGAATGAAATTAATCTCACTGATTGATACGCCCACATTTTAGAAACAACTCTATCATGGCACTAATTATATTTTTCTATATCTATCCCTTCTAAAGTATCAGATTCTTGAGTATTTTACTCAGTTGTGCATATCCAGTGCTTAACACAATGCCTAGCACACACCAGCTTCTGAATAGATTTTGGCAGAATTAGATAATTTTTAAATTTCTTTTAGGTACTGTGAAATTCAACACTGCTTTATGAGAGCTGAAACTAAGAGGAAGAAAAAGAGGAAATGAAACAGAATCTAAATAAGAACTAAGCCTAACCATAGAGAAAGAATGCCTGGATCATGGCCCATCCATTATCTCTGTGACTGGCGGGCCAAGCAAAGAACTCCCGTGTGTTCAGTTGGCGAACAATGCCACATTAGCAATGACAGTGGATGGGCACCTGGGGAAACTTGCTGAGTAATGTGGACCACTGAAGCAGCAATCCTCCTCAAATCAATTTCAGTTTCTTTAATGCTGAGTATGTAGTGATATTTCAAAGCAATCTCCAGAGACGCACTCAAGCAGCAGCAGGAGATCCTAAGCTATCGTTTCACTTGCTCAGATGATCCAGACCCAAATGTGAGTATACCAGCGTTAGGTGTTGTTTTTTTATGATTTTTTAAAAAAGAGAACAAGAAACTTCAGAGAAGGTGTAAACTGAGACTTTTTGGTCAAGTACAATTTCCCCCCTGTTCCTTTTGAGCCCTCCACAACGTACTGCCCCCAATATTCAATTCTGAACACCCAAACAACTTAACCCACTAAGAGTGCCTGATTATGCGATGTTTTGGAGTTACTGTACTTAATATTTCTGTGCATATGGATTAAATAGCTATAGATATATTTTTTAGATAAGTGAGGAATGTCTCTTTCCCCCAAGGTGGGAAGGAATCTAACAGTAGAAAATAATCATATGTGTTAAGTTTTATTCTTTTACTTTTCTATTGTTAAAGAGCTCAGATAGGGCTTCCCTGGTGGCACAGTGATTGAGAGTCCGCCTGCCGATGCAGGGGACACAGGTTTGT
>NW_006796223.1:0-273 GCF_000442215.2 Lipotes vexillifer
GACCAGGATGCCCTTGGCCAAAAAGGGCGTATGCGTTTATTCCTGAATATATTCAGGAATAAATGCATACGCTATTTTTGTCCAACCAAGCAAGCTTGCAACGGAAATCTACGCTACCATGAACTCTCACTTCCCCCTGGTCAAAAAGGCCATCTGAAAAAAGTGTAAAATCCAGAAAGGGAGGATAGGCCAGGTAGAAAAGGGAGCGTCGTTATGCTGATGGGCGGGATGTAAATTGCCAACAGCCACCATGGAGAAACGTATGGTATTTCC
>NW_006796224.1:0-274 GCF_000442215.2 Lipotes vexillifer
CATATTAATTAGCTGTTTTTCATTAGGCAGTATTGCAAGAAAGATCAGCAACAAAATGTTAACAGGTGGAAGATCTGATTTTTTGCATATCTCATAAAACAAAACCAAACAAAATTTGGTACAAGTTCATAGTCTGTTGCATTAGTTAATTCTGTTATTCACTAATGAACTCTAATATTAATAAATTAACTTATGCATAAAAAAGAATAATGTTGGGGCTTCCCTGGTGGCGCAGTGGTTGAGAGTCCGCCTGCCGATGCAAGGGACATGGGTT
>NW_006796226.1:0-555 GCF_000442215.2 Lipotes vexillifer
TCCGCAGCGGGAGAGGCCACAACAGTGAGAGGCCCACGTACCGCAAAAAAAATAAATAAATAATTTCAGCAACAAAAGTTGAATGAACTGAGTGACCTAACAGTCCAACTTAACCCAGCTAAGTCAATCCCAGCTGTGAGAGGGGAGGTCAGTAGTTTTAATTTCTACCTAGAGCCCACAGGCCAACTCCCTTGTCACCATTCAGGTAGAGGCATTTCAAAGAAATTCAAACAGCACACCATCTTCTCTGGCATATTTCTTAGATTAATTAAACTCTTAAGTGTTAAACTCTGAGGGTCCCACAACAGCACCAGACCCATCCTTTTCACAGTTTGGGTTACAGGCTCACACTCCAGAATGGAAGCCAAAGCTTTCCCATTTAAAGCAAAAAGGAAGGAAGGAAAATGTGAAGTACCTGAATTCTTTTTTTTCTTTTTTTTCCAGTTACGCGGGCCTCTCACTGCTGTGGCCTCTCCCGTTGCGGAGCACAGACTCAGCGGCCATGGCTCACGGGCCCAGCCACTCTGCGGCATGTGGGATCCTCCCGGACCGGGG
>NW_006796227.1:0-200 GCF_000442215.2 Lipotes vexillifer
CCATTAAATGACGGAGACTTGAGAGGAAAAATATGGCGCCAAGTTTAGGCCACTGAATTTTCCTCTCAAGTCTCCGTCATTTAATGGAAAGTTTAACAATATTGTTAAACTTTCCATTAAATGACGGAGACTTGAGAGGAAAATTCAGTGGCCTAAACTTGGCGCCATATTTTTCCTCTCAAGTCTCCGTCATTTAATGG
>NW_006796228.1:0-3181 GCF_000442215.2 Lipotes vexillifer
CGAACCCGCGTCCCCTGCAACGGCAGGCGGACTCTCAAGCACTGCGCCACCAGGGAAGCCCTTGAGGGATGTTTTTTAAAGTCAGAGAAGCTTCACCGGTGTGATCTCTGGTACAGATTCAGTGTTTTGTTTCCTACTAGTGACTTTATCAGAGGGAAGTAAGCCCATCCTGTCAAAGAAAACATTAGAGAAAAACATGGTGTGTCAGTATGTTACTCTGGTGGCCCCAGAGAAAAACACTCTGTGGCATTCATGCCCTTGTGTACTCAAGTCCTTGACTCTGGCCTTGACCGTGTAACTTGCTTTGGCCAATGGGACATGAGCGAATGTGGTGATAGCAGAGGTTTAATAAGTACTTGCACATGGGAGCTTGTCCTCTTGGAATGCTTCATCTTGGAGCTAGACCCCTGAAGGGTGAAAGGCCAAGTGGAGAGGGGCCCTGGAGGCCATTTGGACATTCCAGTTCCAACCAAGCTGCCAACAGAATGCAACAGCATGAGTGTCCTCAGCCACACAACACAGAGCAGAAGTTCCTCTCAATGGAACTGAGTCAACCCACAGAATCACGAGAAATAATAAATTGCTGTCTAGCTATGGCATTTTGGGATGGCTTGTTACACAGCAATAAACAACAAAATGTGCTAAAAAGTTATCTTCTTAATTACACATGGTGCTTACCCTAGGTTTCCTCTTGGGAAAACATTACTGTATACACATTTCATTTTGATAAAGATTCAACTCAATTTATAACCAACGGAAATGTCAGAAGGATGCCTGACACCCTGCAGTGTGCTTTGGCCTCTGAGCTATTTAAAAACATGTCACCCTGGGCAGCTGTGTCTTCACTGACATCTCTTCCAGGGAGCCTGGCTGGCTGGCACTCCAGGCGTTGCGCATCTTATTTCTGAAAATGCCGACAGATTGTTTCACAGAATATTGTCATCTGTGTCACTGAATCTTGAGCTGCCTTCATGGTAGCAGATTTCTGCAGGGATTGGTCCTATCTTTTTAGATATTTATAACTCTGTTTATGTTGAATCCTTGAAATTGGAAAGTCAGTATCTCTGTATTATAGTTAATATCTGCAAATTTTGATGAAATTTTAATAGCTTAATCAGTAGTTTTAATAAAGTTTCCTTTTTCATTAAAATGTACATTTATGAAAGGTAATTATGAAACTAGAGAAACCTATAAAGGGAAAGTTTACCTACAGAAAAAGTATGAACATTAACTGTGGACTAGTTAAATAAACTCCAGTATGTCTACACAATGCAGTGCTATGTAACTATAAAAAAATGAGCAACTCCTCTTGTGCCGATATGGAAAGAACTTCTAGATAATATTGTTAAATGAAAAAAAGCAAGTTTCAGAAAAATGTATATGTTATGTTTCCCTTTGGGCAAAAAGGGTGAGAAATCTAGATTTGTATTTGCTTGTATATGTAGTATATTTAAAAATCTGACAAGTGGGAAACTGACACTGGGGGATTAAGCACAAAAAGGGGACTTTTCCCCATACACCTTTTTATACTTTCTGGTTTCTAAACCATGTGAATGTACTATCATTTCAAAATATGAAGCAAGGTGTTGAAGTCTGGGGAGACGATAACTAAAAACAGTGATTGACTCTGGGTGGTAGGTTTTCACATGTATTTTTTCTTTTGTTTATTTGTATTTCCTATTTTTTCATGTAATTTAAAAAGCAGTATTTAAAACCTACTGAATAAAGAAAAAAATCTATTGATAGTCCCATTGTTCAATCCATTATTATTTTTTATGCATAAGCTTTGTAATCACAGATATATACAGTCTGGAATCTCTTATCTGAATATACCAAGGTTCACTTAACCATTTTCCTACAGCTGAACACTTTGCTATTTTTTGTTGTATCCTTTCATAAATAATGATGCAATAAATCTGTTTGTACAAAAAGTATTTATCTGTAGGATAAATCGTCAAAAGTGAAATTCTGTTTCAAAGGGTATAAATATTTTCAGAAGCTTGATATGTACTGTCTAAATGTTTTCCAAATGGATTGTTGTCAGTAGAAATTTATGAGAATGCCAGGTTCATTAAACTATCACTAGCATTGATTAACATTCTTAAAATCATCGCTTATAGGCCAAATATGAATCTCTTTATAATGTCTTTACATTTCTTTTGCAATTAATGAAGATGAACATTTTTATATATTTTTATATTTATATTTGTTCACCTGTTTAATTCCTCCCTAAAAATCTTTTTTTTTTCAAGTCCTTTGCCCATATTGACATCTCAGAGGTTTTGCTTTATGTGTTTTTAAAACATACTTCAGTTATTAGCAAGTGTTAGACCTTGTCTGTCTTTTTCATTGGAAATATTTTTCATCTGTCTTCTGCATTTTGTTTGCTTTATTTTATTGCATTTCAGAGTGTTGTTTTTTATGTATTCATATCTAGCTTATATGCTTTGCATGGATCCCTTCCATCAGAGGCCTAATCAAGATTCCATTTTATTTTCTTCTATTTGATATATTTAGATTCTTAAAAACTTCTTTAATTTACTTAGAATTAATTTCTGTGCAACGTTAGAAGAGGATTTGAATAGGTATTTTAAAGGCATCCAAATTCCTTAATAGCATTTATTGAATAATCTTTCCTTTTCCCATTGATCATGTGACCTTCTTTATAATATCTTTGTTTCTTACACATACTAGTGTCCATTTCTATAGTAAGTACTATGTTCCATTGATTTGCAACAGTATCATACTCTTTACATAGTTTGAGAATATGTTTTCATAAACGGCAGCCCTAGTACCCATTAGGACAATCACAATCATTTTCTTTAATGCCATCTCTTTCTTTGATGTTTATTCATTATCTATTTCAGGTAAATAATTTTATCTTTTAAAAATGTTCCATGGTGTTCACTGGAAATTTGTATAAATCTATAAATTAGTTTAAGTAGAAATTGTTTCTTTAAGATGTTCTTGCCTCCAACAGGAGCACATTTCTTGTATTCATTCAGTCAGGCCTTCTTGTAGCTCAACACATTTTTGTTTGTTTATTCAGTTGGTTAGTTGGTTGGTTGGTTGGTTTTCTGCTCACAGGTCACATATATTTCACATTAAAAGTATTCCTTGGGGGCTTCCCTGGTGGTGCAGTGGTTGAGAGTCCGCCTGCTGATGCAGGGGACACAGGGTC
>NW_006796229.1:0-767 GCF_000442215.2 Lipotes vexillifer
ACAACAGTTTAGTGTTAGCGTACGTTTTAGGGCACATGTTATTGTGAGCGTACGGGTTACGATTATGGCATCGTTTAGGGTAAGTCTAAGGGTAAGGGTTAGGGTTAGGGAAAGGGGATGGTTTAGGGTTCAGGTTAGGGTATGACAACGGTATAGGGTTAGCATACGTGTTAGGGCACTTGTTAGTGTAAGCGTACAGATTTGGATTAGGCCACGGTTTAGGGTAAGGTTAACGGTAATGGTTAGGGTTACGATTAGGGTTAGAGTTAGGGTTAGGGAACGGGGACAGTTTAGGGTACAGATTAGCATAAGACAAAGTTTAACGGTTTGCGCACGTGTTAGGGCACTTAGGGTACAGATTAGCATAAGACAAAGTTTAACGGTTTGCGCATGTGTTAGGGCACAGTTTAGTGTTAGCATACGGCTTAGGAATAGGGCACAGTTTAGGGTAAGGCTAATGGTAAGGCTTAAGGTTAGGGTTAGGGTTCTGGTTAGGGTTAGGGAACCGGGACATTTTAGGGTACAGGTTATGGTACGACAATGGTTTAGGGTTAGCGTACATGTTAGGGCAAGGCTGTGTGTTACCGTACTGGTTAGGATTAGGGCACGGATTAGGTTAAGGCTAAAGGTAAGTGTTAATGTTAGGGTTAGGGTTAGGGTTAGGGTTAGGGAACAGGGACAGTTTAGGGTACAGGTTAGGTTATGACTATGGTTTAGTGTTAGTGTACATGTTAGGGCATGGGTTAGTGTTAGCGTATGGGTTAGGA
>NW_006796230.1:0-527 GCF_000442215.2 Lipotes vexillifer
CAGTCAGGTCTATTCCTATGCGTTGAATATGTGGTGTTGAGTCCATTTCGTGGAGCAAGGTGCAGTTCTTGTCTGGTACGTATTTGGCTTCTGCAAAGGTATCTATACTGATTTCAATCTCTGGTTTTATGCAGCACCCCAACTCAGCTTTCCCCTTATGCAAGCAGACGTTTGTTTTCTAAATGAGAGACTCTCTTCTGTTTTGTAATTCCTTCCATGTGTAGAAAAGTTTACAATCCGTGTATTAGTGATACCGTATGATGTTTCTTTTTCCGTGTGACTTAGTTCACTTGGAATCATCGTACCTAAGTCCACTCACTAAGATGCTACGGGCCTGATGACATTGATTTCATTGCTGACTGATATTCCATGGCACGTAAGTGCCACAACTTGGCGATCCATTTTTTCCTTTCGTGGGTATTTAACTGGTAGCGTGGACGAGGTTCCTGTAAAGAGGGCAGCCCCAAACTTTGGGGTGGCTCTGTCTTTTTGATTTCTGTTTCCCTAAGCCTAGTGCCCGAGGCTAT
>NW_006796230.1:662-1827 GCF_000442215.2 Lipotes vexillifer
ACACTTTTTTCAGATGGCCTTTTTGACTGGTGGGAAGTGAGAGTTCATTATAGTGCTGATTTCCATTGCAAGCTTGCTTGGTTGGCCAAAAAGGGCGTATGCGTTTTTTCCTGAATATATTCAGTAAAAAACGCATACGCCCTTCTTGGCCAAGGGCATCCTGGTCGGCGTTCTGCCTATTTTCATAGGCTTTAAATGCAATTCCAAACCACCTCCTGAAATCGGTTTCCTGCAATTCTGCCTCACTTCCAAATTCTCTTCGCAGCCTTACTTCAGTATATTTTTGGACAAAAGCTGTCATTTATAACTCTGCAGGTGTGTGAATTACAGTGGCCCTGAGCTCCTTTTCTCCCCTCGCTTTCTTGTGAGCTGGCTGCCATCCCGCGGGTTTGCTTCAGACCCCAGTCTAGTTCAGGCACGGCAGGCTGAGGCTTTGGTTCATTCTTTTTGCTGTTGGGAAATTAGAGTTCAATGTGCCCATCCAAACACCTACAGCTAGTCTCTCATTGGTCCTCCCCATTCCTGTCCATCTTACACAGAAATTGCCAAGTGTGCCAAAAAGGACGTTAAAGGCACTGACTCTGCAAGTGTGAGGAGTGTTGGGAAAGCGTCTTGAACGGCCAACACGTGTTCCCGGGCACGTAAACTGAGATGCATTTTAGGAACGTTGCCCGATCACACGGTAGACCGTACTCTGGGTTTCCCATGAATGTTTTAGCGGAAGGAAGAATCCATTAAACCTGGGGAGTTGCGCCCCATGGAATGGATACCATGCAGGATGACTTCAAAGGGTTTGCCTTTGCTTACCAAACCTCACCAATCCTATCAGCCCCTAGAGTCCAGCCTTATGTCTCACACGGCTGTGGGTGTAGATGTGGTAAATCCAGGGTTCATCCCGAGCCCTGAATGAATGAAGTAAGAATGTCTCTCTATTTCACTGTCATTGTGATTTGGTTTTGAAATTTAGTTTTATAATGGGATTTGGCTGATTTTCACTGCTGCGCTTATGTCGCTCTACACACGCTTGATTCTCTTACGGAGACATATAAATACATAGGTTTTAAGATTCCTATCAGACAGGTCTATTCCTATGCGTTGAATGTGTGGTGTTGAGTCCATTTCGTGGAGCAAGGAGCAGTTCTTGTCTGGTACGTATTTGGCTTCT
>NW_006796231.1:0-1519 GCF_000442215.2 Lipotes vexillifer
CGCTTGGCTGCTCGGCAGCCGCGTGGCTTTCCTGCAGACCCGGGACGTGTCCCGACCGCACCTGCAGGGCTGCCGTCCCGGGGCCGCGGCACTGGCTGCGCTGCACCTGCCGTGGGTGCGCCTGCCGCGGGGCCGCATACCTGGCGCTGGGCTGCAGGCCCCGGCCTGCTCTGCATCCTGCTGTGCCCGCGGTGGCGAGACTCTGCACGGCCAGGATTTCCTACCCGGCACGGAGGGGGGCTCCCCCTCTGCCTCCCCCGCTGCATGGCCCATCGTGACCTCGCCTTCGTCCTTCTGCTGCTGTCAGCTCCTCTGCTTATCTCGGCTTCTCAAGAGGAAACTGCTCAGACCCTAGGGGGTGGCCCTGGAGGAGCGGACACCAATTGTCAGGGAAGCAGGGCTTTGCTGAGGCTCTTGGGGGCAGCTAGTCGTGCTTTCCTCTCAGAACCAACACACAAGCTTTATGTAAAGTCAAGTGCTGTTTGCTCCTGGACCTTGAACGTTTTGGTAATTTTTCTGGGCTCTGAGAGACATCTCCAGGGATGGGCTTGCTCGGGGCGACCAGGAGAGGGATGCTGAGATGCAAGGAACAGCACACACCCGGGGGCAGCGTGCAGGGCCGGAGGGGAGGGGGGACTCCGCTGAGGCTCCGAGGCCACTCTGAGCACCCTCCACTGCCTGCCCCATGGACCAGGATTTGACTGCAGGGTTTTCCATCGTTCTGCTTCTGTGATATGCCACTAGTGACAGAGCAGCGGGAAGGCTTTCTGCTGATGACAGAGCACCTGCCACTAGCTCTTCTGACCACAGCAGTGACTGACTTGCACAGAGTATTCACCAGTGGTGGGAGTTTAACATCTCGTTTCCTGGTTGGAATTTTCCATGTAGGCATTTGTATGTCCTTCGTGCTCAGTGGATTTCTTGGGGCTGCAGGGCGCTAGAGCCCGCGGGGACTGGGCGGGAGCCGGGGCGGAGCTATGGAGGAAGTGTCCTATTTCACCCCTTTCTCCAAACGTCCTCTTGCTGGGAACCCCTCACACAGGGACCGTGTGTGTGTGTGTGTGTGTGTGTGTGCGCGCGTGTGTGTGTGTGCGTGTGCGTGCGTGTGTGCATGTGTGGCTGGGACATGTGGTGGGGGCCATGCAGGCCGATGTGGCCGGAACGGGTGAAAGTCGACACCATGATGTGTGTCTTGGGGGAGGAGCATTTTCTTGTGGGATTAAATCTCAGCCGGAGGACACAGCAAGCGCAGGGCCCTGTTGCTCGGCTCCCAGGGGAGGTCGGGACAGTGTGGGGACATGAAGACACACGAGGGGTTTCTGAGGCGTCTGCGGAGGCCCCCGGCATCTCCGTGCTCATCTGTGGCTGCACCTGCGGGTGAGTGGCCACGAGGCCACCTCGTCCATGTGGTGCTCTATTTGGGTGAAACCTCCCAGTGTTGGGTTTACTGGCAGCCCCTCAAGGGCACAGCAGCTCCACCCTCCCCCGTCAAAAGCCCCCATCCCCCCACCTTCCAGTC
>NW_006796232.1:0-219 GCF_000442215.2 Lipotes vexillifer
TTATGTATTGAGGTGCTCCTATGTTGGGTACATAAGTATTTATAATTGTTATGTTTTCTTCTTGGATTGATCCCGTCATCATTATATAGTGTCCTTCCTTATGTCTTGTAACAGTCTTTATTTAAAAGTCTATTTTTTCTGATATGAGTATTGCTGTTCCATCTTTCTTGTGATTTTCATTTGCATGGAATATCCTTTTCCATCCCCTCACTTTCAGTC
>NW_006796233.1:0-13346 GCF_000442215.2 Lipotes vexillifer
AAAAAAAAAAAAGTTGCCTGGAGATAGAGCTGTATTGGTAGAATGTTGACTTGATATGGCTAAATAGACGTACATTGACTTCTGAAAGTATTTCTGAGGTTTTTAAAGTGGTGATGGTCTTGGGTGGCAAGGTGCCAACAGACAAAGTAAGGTGATATAGGATTTATTTAATGACAAGACTATGAAAACTTACAGGTATGAAGAATGCCTGAAAACAGGAGAAAGATAGCAATCTCCTAGTGGGAAGTGTTGCTTTCCTGACTCTCAAGTTGCATACACAAAAATACTCAACAACCAATGCATCTACCTTTTCAGAATAAGGACCCATCACATCATTTAAGGAACCAACTCTGAGTCTTTCTAAGCTCAGGTAGAGAGTTGAAACAAATCTTTCTGATCATGTATAACAAATGTCTCAGCATACTCCTGAGGAATGTAGGATGACTTGAATCAGAGGTCAGTTTGAGACACTTAATAGATCTGCCCATCCTAAGTAGAATTTGGCTTCAGACCTGAAGTCCTGTCCCCAGTGCAATCATGATTTATGCACATGTCAATACACCCTTGACCAGCTAACTAAATCTTTCCCATTATAGTAGATTCTCCTACCTGTCCAGCCAGGAGACTGGCTGTCACAGAGAAGGCATTCAGTGAAGATTCGTTAAATAATCAAACAAGTTTGGTAAAAGGATCATGGAATATGTCTTCCTAGGAAGGAAACTGAAGGCTTTGAAGACACAGTTGATGTTTTGATGTCTTCTTCCAGTGTAAAGTCATTTTTCTGGATAGGTAAAAGGAATGTACCATCAAGAAAGAAAAATCTTTAATATTTTTGTGGCCAATGGCTGACATTTTCAGACAAATTGCCACTTGATTGGTGATAGAGTTCTTCTTAGAACATAAGGAAGAGTATATTTTGCAATAGACTCAGTGATCTGATTTTAAAAAGTTAAAATAACTTTTGAGAAAGATAAATAATTCCAATCAATATTTTAAAAACTACATACTACTCAGTTTAATAAGTATAATAATATACATAATAATGAAATGAAATCATAGAAGCAAGCATGAACAATTTGTATGGCCTAGTAAAAAATATGAAACTGTGTCAAGAAAGTGCCCAGTAATTCTAAGGAAGAAACAACAAAGGAAAGGATCAGGGCACAGAATAATGGATAATTTTACAAATATTTATACATATATAATCACATATATACACATTCAAATTGCACATATGCATATGTCATAATCAACCATATTTTTATGTATAATGCTAAAATAACTAAAGTAATGTTGTTGGTATCACCAAAATTGATTGGATTAGACTTATGAGTGAATGGACGACTAAACCTTGTTTACAAGATACATGTAATTTGTAGCATTTGGCATTGAGAAAATATGTTTGTATATGTGTGTGCGAATCCACAGCCCAGCCAAAAGGAAGGTGTGTCTGAAACTTTCCTATTATCAATAATAGGACTGGTCCATTGGCAGAGTCAGTGATGAAGAATGGCCCTGTTGTTATATACCAGTAATCTAAAATACATTTGATGTGTTTTTACTCTCATAGTTTCTCATAAGAGTGAGAAAGCAGTGTGATAAATTCTACTGTTTTTGTATAAGAACTTTTACATAAAGTAGAAGTCATGTCAACCTTGAGAAAAAATCATATTTTTATTTTAGAATTTTACATAGTGATGTGATTGCATAGCCAAATATGATAACCTTATAATTCCAGTTAGTAAAGTTCAGAAAGTTCAGAGAAATATAATATACAATTCTATGTACAGTTAAAAAATGATGATGCGTTAAAAAATGGAATTTTGATTTATAATTTAAAATAGCTATAGTGACAAAGGCAAGAGGCATGGGATGGTACCAGTGTGTTTGTAATGCCATGTGTTATCCACACCCAGAAATCATATAAACATAAGAAGTAGAGGAAAGAGTCTGGAAACAAGGAGGAGTTCAAATAAGTAACAAATTTGTGACAGCAATGCTGAAACAAGTGCCCCAAATCTTAACCTTCACAGAAGAGTGATCAGGAAAAAAGAGCCCTAAGGAGCAAAATTTAGGACAAGAAAAGGAATAAGTCCTTTGCCTTTGGGAAAATGTATTGTTACGATAAAAAGAAGGAAAAAAAATTACTTAATTCTTTGTTGCTTTATGGTGCTTTTTCAAAGAAAAAGTTCTTCTTTCTACAGAATAAAATGTAGTTCACATATGTTTAAGAACTAAATGAAGAGGGCCACTCAAATAGGAGGAAGGCTAGATATGAAGAATGATAGAATTGAAGATGCTTAAATTTTAAAAAAGTAAAATTTGAAAATGGCGTTATAGTTGTTTTCAAAGTTTTGAAAATCAGGCATGGGAAAATATAGTATACTTATTCATGATACACTATATAATAGACTCCAAAGTATGCAGATTTTTGACTGTATAAAAGGCAGTGAATATTAACATTGAAAAGAATTTGCAGTGAACAAGTAAGACCTCCCTCACCAAAAATCTTTCAGTAGACTACTCAACAGGCAGAAAAAGATCCTTTGGAAGATAGGATGCCTGTTAAGATACCTTTCATTTCACCTGTTTGAGGATATTGTAAGGTTAGATGATATCACAGTGACGGGTCAGTCTGTGAAACAGAGCTAGAGAAAATGGTTTCATTAATGGGGACTCAGAGGTCAAACACATGAAACTGAATGAGGGTCTAGAAAACCAGTCTTAGCCTCCAGTTTTCAGAGTTGAGTAACAGAGATATGGACACACAATGGAAAAACCAACAGTGGGCAGAAGTCCAAGTGGCTTCCAGAACTCTTGCTGACTTGGAACATTCAAGAGTGGAATCCTACCTTCCTTCACAGAGAGGATGGAACATTAGTATTAATGCTATTTGGGAAAGAAGTATGAAATGGACTGAAATATTTTACTTGGTCTAGGGACTGAAACAAGCATTAGAAACTTTACGTTCTTACATTTTCGAAGACAGATTTAATGAAAATTATATACAAGAAATTTTCAACTTACAAGGAATAAAATGAGAACTGATCAAGTAAATGTTTTTTTTTTTTTTTTCCTTGTGTTATGCGGGCCTCTCACTGTTGTGGCCTCTCCCATTTGCGGAGCACAGGCTCCGGACGCGCAGGCTCAGCGGCCATGGCTCACGGGCCCAGCCGCTTCGCGGCATGTGGGATCTTCCCGAAACGGGGCACGAACCCGCGTCTCCTGCATCGGCAGGCGGACTCTCAAGCACTGCGCCACCAGGGAAGCCCCAAGTAAATGTTTTGACATATACCTTTTACAAGCTACTTATGGTATGCTAATGCCTAAAGAAACTGGTTTATTCATATATACTCCAATAGCTAACCTTTATTGAGCATTTGTGTATACTAAGTGATTTACATGTATCATCTCTCAGTTTATCTTTTTTATTAACTTTATGAAACAGAAATGATTATTATAATAATTTTTGACAAGGGAACTGAGACTTAAAGTGGCTAAGTAATTTGTACAACCAGTAACCAGTAATCTGTAGGTGATAGTGGTGTACTACTGATGTTGTTGAATATCAAACTACTCTGAATTGTGGCTCTGGGAAACAAAGAAATAAAACCAACTCAAGATGGCCTGTGTGCCTTTTAGAAGGTTGGCAGTAAATGTGGCACCAAACTCTGGATCCAATCAAATGTTTGGTACTGTCCAACCTTCCATATGGTTGGGGGGTCTGGATCTGTCACAGATGTCGCAGGCAGCTTCCCGCATCACCTGCAAGACATATGTGACAAAAATGGGAAAGCAAGATTACTAAAAGTATGCCCCCAGCTGGGCCTGTAGCTGTGGAGCAAAGATCAGCACAGCAGCAAGTTGGGAACTGGGCAAACATGGGGGGATGGTTCACTTTAAGGTCCTGAGTCAGCTGTTCAACCATGAACTGAAATAAGGGCATTACAAGTAGGCAGGGCTGGCAAAAGAAAAGCTCCCAGAACACACTGAATCACAACTTCTAACAATGTGGCATGGCTGTGCAAACAACATCAGACAGGCCAAACTTAAATGCAAAAAATCAAAGACTGAGTGACTCATTTTGGGCAAATGTGTCTGGCAGCCTAGAAGGAGGAAAGGCAGGGCTGCAAGTACAATATGCTCTACAGACAGAGGAGAGAGTCCCAGCCCAAAGACAGTTTCCATGTGTACAAAGTGTGGAAAATCTGAGACATGCACTGGGCTCTTCAGCCACATTCTCACCCTTGGAAAGCAATCAGCCAGCAGAAAAATCTCCAATTTAAATGACAGCAAAATGTATGCTTGGAATTATCTGACCAAATTAGCAACTGAGATATTCTAGGGACTTAATTTGCACATTGAGTTTTAATAGTATTATATTTGTACAGCAGATTATATAACCAAAAATGTTAATGGGAAAATGATTTTATTTGACTGGGAAATTGGCACTCCGGCTAATTGTCTGAAAAGGAGCCAATTTTAAAATTCAGATGCTGTTTGAATGAATTGGTATTGGCTGAATTAGGATTTATTGTGTAGAATACACAGTTTTTAAAAATAGCCTAAAGAAAGAAAAGAGGGCTCACTCAATGAACTAAGTTTGTGTACTTCACCATGTTCTGGGATGGATTTCAGGATGTAACAAATAATACCATCAGAGAAGAATATTATGGTGTGGGTAGGGGTGGAAGATGAATAAATGGTCTGAAATGGACATGCGATATGAATGTGTATGTGGTCAGAGTAAATTGAAGAATGGCTTGTCATCCGTTGGCCATTAGCCAGATAGCAAATCTCTACTAATATATTTGATTACCTTTTTTTAAGTGACTTCCAGCTTTATGTGCTTATTTTATGTAGATTAGGATTAAGTGTCACACATATTTAGGAATGGCCATGTTTTTGGTATGGTATTTAGAGTACTTGAAACATTAAGAAGATTCAAAGTTTGCAATTAATGCTGGTGATGACTTTTCTTATCATGAAATTTATTAGCTGTAGCTGGCCAAAACTAAATAGGAAATAAGACGGAGTGGCAGTTAATTTTATAGGAGAAAGCTTTGCTAATAATAAACTTTTTATTGTTTTTAGAATATCCCCATTCTTAGCCAATTGTAATGATCTTATTACGCTTGCTTAACCCTACCCCCTTTTCCTGAAGAAGCAGAGACTTTGTAAGTAACAGTTGAAATTGCCCTCTTTATTTATGAGTGTACTGCCTCTTATTACATGCCTTCAGGATATGGAAAGCACAAGATTTCCCTAGAAAGCCAGGCCTTTTCTTCTCCACCCCACCCCCTACCAGCCCTACTTCTTAAGACAACATCTTCAAGTTGCCATAGACCAACTGTGAGTGTTAAATGAATATCTTTGACAGGAGCTAAGTCTTTTGGGCATTGAAATAAGGTTTTCCTCCTCTTTTGGCATGTGGAGATTGAGAGTGTTCTTTGACACCAGTAGCAGAGGATGTGAGCAAAGCAACTTTCAGAGCATCAGAAGTGTCAGCAGAAGAAAAAATCAGTGCAAGTAGAAAGCACCAAGGTAATTTTCCCACCTATAGTATTCCATGAAGTCAGTCAGCTCATTGCCACTGTTGGCCGATGGAGCCTCCTTCTCTGTTGTTAAATGCCACAGAAACTATCTGTCAGCCTCTAGGGCTGTTCAGTTCTCTTATACAGAAACACAAAGGTGGAAACAAAAGCAGCAATGTATTGAACTCAAGTACGATTTTTAAAAAGTAACGTTTCATACTTCATTCATAAGTATATATTTTGCGGGAATTTTCCACAAATATCATAGCCAGAATTCCTACTACGTTTATTGAATTTCTGCAAGAGATGAAACAATCCATTTCTATATGGAGAAGCATTTTCTCCTATTTTTATGTTGTTTTTATTTTAGATTTGGAACTGAAAAATATGGTTGTATTTCTGTATTTTTGAATGTATTAAACATTTCATTGCTAATGCTAAAATTTCTTAGAGTTTTTATTAATATATATAATATACATAAATGAAAGTATACTTATCATAAGTGTAGAGCTGGTGAATTATTTCCAACTGTACACATCCATGTAGCCAGTACCCAGGTAAAACAACAGAAATTTACTCATGCTAAGTTTTTCAATAGTTGCATTTTCCAAATGCTTTCCTTTCAGTGGCTTTTCAAATCTTGAAAAAAACCCCAAAAAACGTCGTCTCCTTAGAATGGCAACCCCTGTACTCAAGCATCTATTTTTCTCAATATATTCCCTAATAGCATCATCAAATAATTTTTATTAATGTTTAATTCATTGCACATAGCAACCTGTATAACTATAGGAAAGGACATAAATTAGCATTGCAGAGTATGAACATTTGCTACATGGCAAAACTGTTCTTTTTGGCAACCATTTTGCATTTTTAAAGCCACAAGCACCCTGCTTAACAGAACTCCAAATACAGAAACAGCAAAATGGGGGGAAGGTGCTAAATGAAGAAGGGCTGAGGGGTTAAAATCATAGCTGGATGATTTCACCACTGTTGCCCCATATTCATACTCTCGGCAAATGAATGAGGAGAGCCCCATGTGGGATTACAAACTTGCTGGGAATCGCTGAGAAACCTTCTGCCCTGCTGGAGTTTTTAAGTAGTTTCTAAGAACTGATTTCTGCACAAGTGAAATTGATTGGATTGCTTTATTTTTCTTCTGGCAAGAAATGTTTTCATCTCTGCATATCCCTCTCCCTGTTCTCTTTAGTTGGCTTGATGATAAAACCTTCTGCAAGACCCAAACACAAGTTACCTCTTCTGTGAAGGCTTCCTGATTACCCTGCCTTGGCCTCTGCCCCTTCTTGGATTATGTGGCGTTGTCTTCCCCAACAACTTGTACAGTACCTCAGAGCCATAGTAAACGCTCTTAGTCTCTGCCACTCACTCATTCACTAGGTTGTGAGCACAGACTCAGAGGGCACAGACTAGGTCTTTCCAATTTTGTACTTTGCTGTCCCAGGTTGCTTTACTTATCGGTTTCTGTATCTAATCTGAATGTAAACGGAAACTCAGTTCCAGGAGTGAGAGGCCATAGACAGACTTATGGGTGCAGGTGAGACTACCACAGATCATCACCATCTAGAGTTCTCTACTATTATCAGAGTTGTTTCTTTAGACTGACCTGCTATTGTTTAGCCAGCAACCCACTACCAAACTCCAGATGAGCAGCCACCCACCCACTGTCTTGTTCAGCATCATAATGAATGGAGAGAGACAGAATGTGCTATTAAACTGTCTTCCCCAAAAAACTTGTATTCTAGAAAAATAACTGTCTGGATCTTGAAAGGAAAGAGTAAAATAAAACTCCATTCTCCTTAATCATTTTTAATTGACAAACACTTCTTTTTCTTCCTTTTTTAAAATAAAAAGTAAGCAACGAAAATAATACAAACTATAACCCTATTAAAATCACCAAAAAAAAAGGTAAAGGAAGGAAGTGGCTGAAATCCATCGCTCTTCCTTGGAGTCTTAGTTGGCCTCCATCTTTTTCTCCCTTCTTGAGGTCAATCAGAGATGCTTTTCCCTTTTCTTTATCTTTTAAAATTTTATTTTCCAGAGGAGGGACAGTCATATGTGATTATAATATTGTTTCCCTGAAAAGTATATTACAATTTTATTGGTAAATCATATATGTTGTACTGTTTGGGAATACTGTAAACTTATATGGCATTTTGAATATATTCAAATATATAGATATATTTAGACACTGAAAGCTTTGACTTGTCAATACTAGAAATATTGTGTAGAAGGAAGACCAAGGTTTAATTCTGACTTGCACTTAAAATGTATTTGCTCTTGGGCAAGTTATTTAATCCTTCATCTATATAACTGAGATAATAAAATACATCTCTCAGGTTGTTGTTTGAATTAAATGTGTCAGTATATGTAAAGCTCTTATAAAAATGCATGGCACATGGTAAATGTTTCATAAATATTAGCCATTATGTAATAATAACTATCATATTATATATAATATGCTAGCACTAATAATACATAATTAAAAACAAAAGGGACAAGAGATATCAAAATAAAACATTTGAGTGTTATGAATAAGAATGGATCTGCCTGTGGTTAACAGCTAGGTCTTTCAAGTTCTTGAATAATATTAAACAAAAAAAGGTTTTCTTTGTTCAAGAATCATAAACAGCAACTGTCAGTGAGAGCAGAATTCCTGTATTGTTCTTTGTTATTCTCCTTTCATATAGCCAGGTATGTTTAATAGCTATTCAGATATTAAGTGTATAAATATTGTATTAAACAACTATTATTTAAGTGGACTATATAAAAGAGTATTATCCAATGATATTTTGTGTCCATTGGTAAAATATTGTTGTATAATAATTAATGAAAGTTCTATACATTGGTAAATTTTAGAATTCAACTTTGTAATGCAGTGATAATAGTGCTAGCATAATCAAGATCATGTCTCAGAAAAAAGAAGCTTAAGTAATATATTGTTCTCAGATTATTTTGTGACCCTAAAAATAATTTTGACAGCATTGGTGGTTTGGAGTTTTTGGCTACCATGTCTTGCCCATTTCTTTTTGTTTTTTCATCCTGAAATGCCTTTCTTCAAAGTTTTCAGATATAATAATTTGCTTTCTAAATAGAGATGTGAGGATCTTCTATCAGAATAATCCTGTGTGATCTTATCCAGAGAGTGAGTTTCTGGTTACAAGAAGTAGATGTCTCATTTACACTGCACCATACAAAATGTAGTAACACCAAAATACTTTGATGAAACCTACAGATAAACCTTATTCAAAGGTGAATAACACAGTTAGTAATTATACGTTGGTTTATAATGATATATAATGAATATCCAAGAAGCATCAGTTCCTGGTATAGAAATAATGGCATTAAGCAGAGTTAGTTCTCATTTTGTAGGTTTAAAAACAGACACTGTGATTAAAATTTTGTGAGATTAAAAACAAATTTAAATATACTTTCCTAGAATATTTATCTTCATAGATTTTTCTAGAACGTGCATGCAATACCAGTTTTCACCTCGTGTAATTTTCATCTCATGAAAGTTTTAACGTTAAGAGCATTTGAAAGCAAACAGTAATTATTATTGACCTTTTTATAATGGTCAGAATCTGGAGGTAATAAACCATGTTTAAATCTTTATAGGAGCTGAAGTAACTAAGGAGAATCATCTTAATTAGGATACTTTCATTGTGTAGTTATGTGTGTTGATTTTTAAAGTATTCATTTTCCCAAAAGAAAGGGAGAGAAAAAGCGAGAGATGTGCAAGCAGACAGAAGCAACAAAGCAACGTGTTTACATAACTAAAAATCTTTTAAATAAATTTGTTCTCAATAGGAGCCTAAACAGATATCTGTAAAAGGTGAAATCAAATTGAGCCAGTTTAAGGTGGGGAGTGGGTATCACTGAAAGTGGGACTAGATCATTATTGTTGATGACAAGTTACTGTTATTTTGACTGAGAATATCATTATGTAATATATTACTTAAATTGTTGACCTTTTTATTTAACTTACATCAGTTTCAAACTTGCGGGTTGTTATGCTTGCTTTTGGTCATTGCTAAAACTCTTACTGTTTTTCTGGGAACCACATCTTCCGTGCTTTTTCCGCCCTCCCTCTTCTGCATCCCTTTTCCTTGAAGTGTTTCTTTTGTTTGTCTCCATTACACCAGCATGCAAGAACACAGTGTTTCTGCACAGTGGGAGCTGGCAATCTCTGAAGAGGCTTTCCAGCATTGCTTTTTAGACTGAAATCATTACAATCTTCAATAGCTACTTGGATTAAAAAAAAAAAAAAGAAACTAGCACATTATTATTCTCAAAACCATCTCAATGTATAAAGAGGCTATTTGCGTGGTCTTCTCACATCTCCCCCTTCTCTCCCTCCTCTGGCAACACCTTGTCTCTCTGGATATGCTTCCTTCACGCTCAAGTTTAGTTTGTATGGACCTGTTCACTAATTCTATTCAAATTGAGTATACAAATGCATTTTTTCCTGTTGGTTCTGAATATTTTTGCACTGCTTATGCAAAAGATGTAGTCAGATATATCTTACATTTACTGATACTTAAATTATTACCTTGGAGAAGGTGAAATATACCAGCACTGACCCAAGATACTGTTTTCAAACCCAAGAGTTATTAATGTGAATTAATGGGAAAGTTGCTTTAGTAATAACCCTGCAAGTAATTTTTAAGTAGGTGGGAATTCTAGTTTATAGTTATTCATGTATCAAACACTACTACACTGTTTTTCTCCAGGTCCCAAGTGCCTGAGTGCCTGCTTTTAACCAGTAGTAACATTTGTTTATGGAGATGCCCACGAGTGACCCTAAGTGCATATTGGAAACTCCTGGCCTGAGGAGCTGTTTGCAATGCCTTCACCCTGTGAAAGGGATTAGCGTATGTGAACACATAATATTTCCAATAGGGGCTTGTATAGTGTCATCATAGGATTTATTTGTTCTCTTTGGTGAGCATAACTATAAATAATGAAAGGGAATGGCATGAATAAAAGGGAGACTAATTTATGTACTTTATCAAAGCAGCATAAACCAGTTTATATCCTGTATCCCATCCCAGATGAATGTATATTCAAATAAAATCAAAATAATATAATGTTTTTCATTGTTAGGTAAATGGAAAAACACACTAAAAAAGAAAATGTAACAAACCTGTAGTAATTTATTACTGATGTTTCTTATTCTGATGTATTTTAAAATAAGTCCTCAACTACATGAGTTAGGGTGTGTGTGTTCTTATTCGAAACTATAGTGCTCCCAGTGTTCCCCAGAGGACGATGTCAATGATGCTCCTCTATCCTTCCACCTCTGGTCTTAGGGCTCAAATACAGCAACCAGTAGAGAGCTAGTGATTGATTTTTGCTCATGCTATTTCTTACCCCTAGTATGCTTTTTTTTTTTTTTTTTTTTTCTTTACGCGGACCTCTCACTGTTGTGGCCTCTCCCGTTGTGGAGCACAGGCTCCGGACGCGCAGGCTCAGCGTCCATGGCTCACGGGCCCAGCCCGTGGCCTCTCCCGTTGCGGAGCACAGGCTCCGGACGCGCAGGCTCAGCGGCCATGGCTCACGGGCCCAGCCGCTCCGCGGCATGTGGGATCTTCCCGAACCGGGGCACGAACCCGTGTCCCCTGCATCGGCAGGCGGACTCCCAACCACTGCGCTACCAGGGAAGCCCGACCCCTAGTATGCTTTGATCTTTGCACTCAATTAGAAATAATTGGTGAAAATTATGAGCACCAAAGTCAAAGGATTTCCCTTCTTTTGTTAGATTTTAATTTTACCTCTCAGAGTTTTTGTCCAACAGGAACAAATGGAAGTCTACTTAAAATCAGGTTCTTAGAATACAGCTCACCAACATTTTCTTTGTTTCAAATTCTGTTTATAACTCAAGGTCTAGATTGAATAACATTTTTTCATGAAGATTTTTTGAGTTATCTTGGACAGACTTCTGCCTTCTTTGAAATTCTATGGCTCCAGTGTTTGTACATTTCTCATGGCACATGTTAAACTGCTTCTTGTATCATATATATTTGTGTAGCATTTCCTCTTTCCTATTGTTTCTAAATTCCTTAAGGAATAACATGATGTGTCCTTTTTCATTTCAAGCTCCTCCAAACTCCTCACTCAGTACTTTACACACTGGTACTTGTTGAACACATGACTAAAAGATAGAAAATGACTATGGTTTAGGATCTCTTCTGTCTGTCACTTAACTTCCTATCTGTACGTCCATTAGAAAAAACAGCAATTATGGCATTTAGCATAAAAGACTGATATGGAAATAAATCAGCACTTATTATTGTTTTCAGATCCAGAAAAACACATATGTACATTAATACGGAAATATTACAGGTGAAATTTTCTTATTAAAAATATAGTCATGAAAAATTTAGTCATAGCTTGCCTTTCTCATGCTCTGCCAATAGGACTATAATGTGAAATAGAATGAATAGTTCAACCTCGGTTTCATATGTGCAAATTATAGCTCTTCAAATGCACCAATTGCTCAAAAGGTTATGAATGATGTCATTTGCACCCATATAGCGAAAGGCTCTTGCCTGACTTTTCAGATCTATTTACAGAGATCCAAAATGTTCTGCCTATTTGTTTATCTAAAATATGTTCCTTCGTGAATGCCAGAAAGGAATTGCTACTGTAATCCCAGGTATCAATTTGCTTCCTGTAGGATATTGCCTTATGATCCCTGCTCAGTCTCCTTTTATTTTTTTATAATCCCAAACCCTAGAGGCATCATTTCAGCCTAAGTCAGTGATTTAGAGGCTCTCATACTTTTATTTATAAATGTGTATGCCATAAAAACTTACATAGCCCAGCATATAATGAAAACTGGTCACAAAATTTTGCTTCAAAAATCACAAACATGTCCTAGTAAATATAGCTTCTGCCCAG
This sequence comes from Lipotes vexillifer, assembly GCF_000442215.2. Taxonomy (NCBI): domain Eukaryota; kingdom Metazoa; phylum Chordata; class Mammalia; order Artiodactyla; family Lipotidae; genus Lipotes; species Lipotes vexillifer. The sequence continues at coordinate 12,453 of NW_006796233.1, forward strand.
CCGTTTATTTTCTTGGTACTAGAGTAGCTGCCTGCTTGCATATGTCTGCTCTAGGTTCGGATTCATGTTAGCATGTAGGAATCTGATTTTTGTGACTCTTGCAACACATTCAGCATATTGGTTAATAGGCTGCCAACTTTCCCAGTTTTCCTTTCTGGGCAAATCCAGGCCAAAAGGAAGACCTAAAAGGGTTGCCATTGGGCTAGACATAAAATAATATGTGCCATAACCCTGGGTAATGATGGAGGACTTAGTATTAGATTGTGAGGAAGAATGCAATGAACTTTCCTTTATTAAGGGTCCAGAACCTCACGAGGTGCTTTACAGGTATTATCTCACTTTCATACCCAAGCAACTCCATGTAGTAGCTAATGAGTCGAATCAAAAATTAAATGCTCGTCTGCCTGACTTCTTTCCCTGGTTGGAAGAGTTATTCCTGAAGTCATTTTTGGCCAGCTGCTTCCAGGAAATGGAGAAAGGATTTGCACTATTTAGGGTTAGGGTCTACTCTGCAGATACCACTTCATTTGCAAATGAACAAATGGAGAATGCCCAAGTAACAAAAGCAGGACTTAGTGGAGGGAGGGGAAGAAGAAGGGAAGAAAGAAAGAAGGGAGGAAAAGGAAGGAAGGAAGAAAGAAGCAAAGAAAAGAGGGAAGGAAAAGCATGAAAAGGGAATGGGGGAAGGGGAAGGAAAGATAAAGAAGTCTAACAAATTCTTTAAAACGTACTTTTTTGGTTGAGGTAGGTTAAATAAGACCTACTGTTTTTGATTTAAATACATTAGTCTCAATTGAAGCACTCACGCTGACATAATAAAAGTGTTTTAAGGTAATGAATCATTATTTTAAAGGTCACCAATTAAACTCTTTCTCCTGTATAATTTTCCACCTG
>NW_006796233.1:13356-15058 GCF_000442215.2 Lipotes vexillifer
TGCAGGTGGACAGCCCCGCCTGTACAGCTTTATCCACTTGGACTGTAGTCTCCGATGGTGCCAAGAACTTAGGTGGGAACAAACGCACTTTCAAGACCCTCGATATGCGGCTAAACCTTGTCACTCAGTGATACTTAGATATGTCTGGCATTAGAAGTAGTTTTCTTTTTCTCAGTTTTCATGTGATTCTAGGATATGTCCCAGAGAAATTGGCAGCAGATGAATGTAAACTGTTTTCTATCTTATGTTGGGACTTAATTTTGCATTTTATACACATACATGCTTTCAGGGCAATATTTGTCTTATACTATTTATTGCAGTTCAGGTGCTTATTCTCCTATGCCGATAAGCAGGACTCAGAGGTGAGCCTGGCAGGGTTTTGTGCCCAGAAGCCTAGAGGAGCCTAGGCCAAGCTGGAACATAGCTGTTGGCCTCAGCGAGGGGAACCCAGCTGATAGAAATGAAGAGAAAAGAGTTCTACAAGGGGAGCCTCAACCAAAAAGCCAGCTTAGGGATGAAGTTAGGGGCTGATCTGAGTTTTGTGGAGCCTGAAGCTTATACAAATATATGGTGGGGGGGGGGTCCTCTTGGAGAAAAAAATAAAAATTGTTTCTTTTTTTTTTTTTTTTTTTGGCTGCACTGCATGGCATGTGGGATCTTAGTTCCCTGACCAGGGATTGAACCTGTGCCCCCTGCATTGGAAGTGCAGAGTCTTAATCACTGGACCGCCAGGGAAGTCCCCAGAATTCTTACTTTTCAATGTAAATGAAAAGAAAGACTTTATGGGCAAATTGCTAGTTTCCTATGCAGGGTCATGGAAGGGGCCTGTGCAAATGAGGGACCTTGAAGATTAAGCTTCCTATAAAATTGCCTCTGAAGCAGAGACAATCTCTAGAGATTAGGCATAGGATGGACCTAGCTACAAGCCAAAGGACTTGTGATCAGGAGGCAGAAGTAGAAGATCCAAAACAGAGCCCAGGGGAGGCAGATAGTGGAAAGATAAAATGTCCAATTAGAGAAGGCAATAGCAACCACCATTTATAGTTCGCTCATGGTCTTCTTGGAATGGGGGTGATGGTAGGTGTTTAAGATGTCTTTCTGGGCTGGACAACAGGCATGATATGCCCCAGTGTCTTAGGATTAACCAACACAAGAAAATCATGGTTTGAATATGTGTTTCATGACTGATCTTTATCACTCAAAGTATGTCTGAAGTCTGAGGTTTGGACAAAAGCAAAAAATAAAAGTCTTGTTACTGCCCCACAGGAGCTTGAAATATGTAGCAACATTGAGGGGAAAAAAATTTACTCGTAGTTTTCTAACAGCTTGTACCTTACCCAGTATTAACCCACTGGGCATATTGGAGCTATAAGGAATCTGGATGCAATAGTAAGCTGTGGTTGAAAAAATTGCATTGATCAATAGCTTGCATTACTGTAAAAATCCTTTTGGGCTTAAAATTTTATTTTCTTGTATTATGATAGAAACCCTGAAGAGCAAGAATGAGGGCTAATCAAAGAAATAGTAGAAAACAGCATATGTGTCCCAATACGTGATGGTCTCTATCAAGGACATTATGGGTTCTACACTGAAAGCTATATAGTAGTGGATTTTTTTTTTTTTTTTTTTTTTTTTTTATTACACGGGCCTCTCACTGTTGTGGCCTCTCCCGTTGTGGAGCACAGGCTCCGGACGCGCAGGC
>NW_006796233.1:18343-60450 GCF_000442215.2 Lipotes vexillifer
ATCGGCAGGCGGACTCTCAACCACTGTGCCACCAGGGAAGTCCCATAAGGCAATTTTGCTGTAAAAGATAAAATAACAAAAAATAAAAGAAAAACTATAAAAGGAAACATGAAAAATGAATAATGAAATTAAAATGTTCAAAATACAAAATATTTGGGTACATTTAAAATATGTGTAGATTCATAGCAATACTGCACAAATAACTGGTTTTATTTTGTGGATTATACCTAAGCATTTGTATTCATTCATAGTATTATACAATTTTTTTTCTTCTTGTTGACCTGTCTCCCCATTCAACACAGTACTTTTTCTTTTTTCACTAAAATTTCTTCCTTCATTAAGAGAGGTATCAGCTTCCAAATACTAGGATGCGTATTTGTATCTGAGCTTTGTATTGTTTGTGAAAGTTTCTACACTGTTGTTCCTTCTTGGCACATTGTCACATATCTGTTGATAGACATTCCAAAGTTCTATGGGAAATGTGGGTTCAACTCTGTGCCTTTGAGTCTCTCAGCATCTTTATCTTCCAATGTAGTGTGTTTCAAAATAAGAAACCAACTCTTGTGGCAAATTTTCATTACCTGTCAGCTCCATAAAGCCATCAATAATGTCCCTAACTGGAAGAAACACTAATGCATTTCAACCAGTTGAAACCAAATTGTCAAACCAAACTGTCAACCAGTTATTTTATCTGTCATGGCAAAATTGACTTATGGCCAATTAGTTATGTGGCGAAAATGTTTATGGCAAAAATGCTTGTGGCAAAGATGCCTAGAGCAAATACACTTAGGCGAAAAGTACCTAGAACCACCTATATAGTACTTTATTTTTTCTGAACTTTTTTTATATTTTATTTCTTTATTTACTTTTGGCTGCATTGGGTCTTAGTTGTGGCACATGGGATCTTCACTGCAGCATGTGGGATCTTTCGTTGCAGTGTGCAGGCTCAGTAGTTGAGGCGTGCAGGCTTAGTTGCCTTGTGGCTTGTGGGATCTTAGTTCCCCGACCAAGGATCAAACCTGCGTCCCCTGCATTGGAAGGTGGATTCTTAACCAGGCAAGTCCCATCTGAACTTAATAATGAGTATTTAGAAGCTCCTTTTGTTTTTTTTTATATTGTTTTTGATATCTACCTGCCAAGTATACTACCCTTTCTTTTGCCATCCCCACTGCAAGTCCCAGAAAGCTGAGTACTCTCTTTCCCAGCCTCCCTCTCAGCAAGAGGGGGCCATGTGTTCTTGTTACAGCCAATGAGGTGTGAGAAAAAAATCTTTTGGGGCATCTGGTGATGCTCTTTTTCTGACATAAGCATGGCTGGTACTGTTCCTTCCCTCTGCCTCTTATCTTTGAATATAGCCTTATTATTTAGGATAGTGGCAGCAGTTAAAGCTAAGAGTAAAAAAGCACAGAGAGGAAAAAATAATGGTCTGATGATATCAGTGCAGAAAGATGGAACAGTTTGGTCCCTGCTGACATTGCTGAGCAGCTGCACTAACCAGGGACCAATATCTTCCTCCAGACATCTCCTCCTTATGACTTACCTGACTGTTACTCAAGCCAGTGTGTGTCAGGTGTTCCTTTTAATTTGTATGGATTTTGTAATGTGAGTTCAATCATTTTAACCATTCCTTTTATTATTTATGCCATACTCTGTTTCCCAAAATATTTGAAATGACTTATAAAATAGAAAAAATAAGAATAAAATAGATAAAATCAGTTACTTAGAACTTGATATCAACAAAGGTAAGCTCTAATAGTTTCTCAGCGGAAGCATAGTTACTTTTGATCACTGATTTCTAAATAACATTTCTTATGTGGATCTTGATAGGAGATAATGTCTTCTGCAACCTTGCTACATGAACTACAATTAGGAATTTTATAGGGCTGCTTATTGTATGCATTCTTCTAAGGAGTGAGTCAGGGGCATCAAAAACCAACTTAATGATATGAACTATATTTGGGGCCAATAGAAGCCATATATGATATTCTCCAGAGAGGCATTTTAATCAGAAGCAGATTTTAACTTGTAGGGGAGGGAATACCTTTCAGCTTTTTCCCTGAGCATCATAATTTCCTCAAGTTTGCATTTTGATGGGCATGTAAGATCTGGGAGATAAACATTCCACTCTCTGATGGAGGCCAAGGGAGAAAATATTCTGTATTTCTGGTTCAGGACAGATCAGTATGTCTCATAAACAGTAAAACTGGTCATGTGTTTAGTACCCTATGAGCAATACTTGAGGTATATAAGAAGACTCATCACTGGATAGAAAACCATCACACTTTGCCTGAAGGTGGCCTCATGGGCACATATTTTCTTATGAGACAGTATTGGGCTCCTTGTAACACAGAAACTAGTGATAAATTAATCTTTAAAATCATTTCCCATATAAAATAGTCAAGGTGATTTTTGCTGAAAATTTTTCAAAGCAGGTATTATCACTTACTCATCATAGCTATAGTACAAAAAACCAAAACCAAAACAAAAATTACACACACACACACAGAAAAAGTCCTTATGTCATATTCTCATGCTTTGTCTGGTTTTGAGCAACATGGCTTCTATCTGAATCCACTAAAATGAATTCTCTGCAAAATATTAGAAAATTTAGATATCCTCTATCAGAAATAATAATTTTAGCATTAAAATATTTAATATGAAGCCGTATTTTCTGACCGTGGTTTATTGGGTAACCTTCAGTTTGTGACAAATTTTAAAATCAATGTATAAAAATCTTTTCATATTTTCTTAGAAGAAATGAGTTGAAGTATTTTCTTTATAAGGTACAGAATAAAGAGCACCTTCAGATGCTTTTTAGAATATGTACCTAAACTGAGAGGAATAAAGTTATATTCATTCTTAGTTACTACCTTAAGGCTAAGAATGGGAAGATAAGGTAAGCCAGACTTTTTATAGACCATAGACCGTGCCTGGCTGTTTATTCTTGTCTGGAGGTATCTCTCTTTATATCAGAATTTAAAATTAATAGAAATCTAAAAAATTAATAGGATAAATATTTAGAGGACAAACTGAGAAAGATTTAAAACTATGTTTACTGAATTAAGTTCCCTGTCCCCACCCCCAACCTCAGGCCTTTCCTGTTTCTTAGAGACGTTAGGAAGGATACCCTGGCACTTTAACTGGTAAACGGACTAGTTTATGTTTTATTGTAAACATGCCCCCAAATTATTTCATTTCTCCTTCTACATTTTACTGAAACAACTACGTTAAAATAGTAGCTATGCTTTTCATTCTCCTTCACTTACAGCAGGTTTTCTTCAAATAGCAGAATCCTCCTTTTCTTTCACGGTTCTGGTTTATTTCCCAGGGCATCACCATTAGTGTCTGTGTTTATCTTCTTTATCAAAACTTAGATTATGGAGTCATTTTTGATAATTTCCTTTTAGCTTAGCCTCACAAAATCTATTATTCTGAAGCTAGGATAGTGTGCCACATTCCACCCCTGCCTGTGCTGCATAAGCACTTTGAATGATGACAGATCAGAGAAGATGGGCCTGAATGCATAATTATCATGACATGTAGTTAATGTTAGTTGATAAAAGTAGGCACACACAATTAAGAGAACATGCTTGATAGAACTAGGCAGTTTATTAAGGAGCTGAGTAGAACAGCTGTGAGGAGTTACAAGGATTCATAAACTTCCTTTTGGCTCCTTGAATGTCACTGTCTTCGATTGCCTTCTTAGTCCCTGTATAAGGTTTGTCGCATGCATAATAATTGCCCTTTCCCCCGCCCCATCCTAGAACAGTTTTGCCTTTTCAACTAGTTACTGTTGCCAACATTTAATAAGAAAGCTTTGCTGAGCTTTCTAATCGAAAACTTGCTTTTATCTTTCTTCATGAAAGAATTGAAATGGCTTCTTTCAGGTTGCTGTAGCCTCTGGGGAGATAAGGACCCTGCAGTTAACAGGATGAGAGATTTTTGTTTAGAAATTTTTATTTAGACAATGAAAAATGACCTCTGTAAACTCAAAGCTATCTTATTTTGGGGCTTTAGGCTTCTGGCAGATAAATCAATTGGGCCCTTGGGATAGCAAAGGAAAAACCTTTGCAGTAACTATGTCAGGGCAACGCAATAGATTTGTTTTGAGTATGCAGTTGTGTTGAATGTAGAATGCACTTAAAAATAAATATCATTTTATTTTCTATTAAATATTCAGGATCTGGATTTTACTCTTTACAGCTTTTACAAAAAAATGTTCCTTTTTGTGATGCAAACTGGAGAAAGCAGACCTTTTTTATGTATAAAGTATGTGGCTATTGTTGGTATTTTGATTTTGACTTTTTAATTATTTACCTGTGCATTCTCTAATTGGAGACTGTTTTAAAATTTAGATTCTCAAAGTTATATTCTCATATTAAAAATCAGTATTATAAACTGCATTTTTGTGGGTAAACAATTTCATTGTTAATACAATAGTAGTTTGTCTAAAATATGCTTTTTCAGATTGTCGCAACAATTTTCACACCTGTTCATAGGCTCACGGAGTTTTGCAGATCCTCACAGCATGAATTTGCACTGCATGTTCACTCTCTAAAGAAAGATTGTTGCACTTGGCTGTGTGCTTTTTTACCTATGTCATGTAGAGTGCAGATTCAGGGTGAAAAGTTATGCAGAATAATCTGTAAATTTGACAGGGAAGCAAACCAGGAGACAGATGCTCTACCAACATGCATACAGTTACTGTTAGGAGTGTTCATCAACCTAGTAAAGAAGCAATTTTGAAGGGGTTAATTTTTTTTTTTTATTGTACACAAAACCTTCATGCACATTTTGCAATGCCATTAAGATTATGATGCAAACCGGTAAAATGCATGGGACCAGAAATTAAAGTATACTGGAAAATAGAGGTGGAAAGTGATTTAGCAAATATCACAGTGGGAAGGACAGAAGTGAGATTAGGAAGATGACCAGGGAATATAAGAAAAAGTCATGCTCCCTCTTCTTTCTTTAACTTTAATTCTGTATGACCATTTTGGAGGGGGGTGGGCGGCAAACTGATGTGATCAACGTCTTCTGTCCTCACATTTTTAAAACTTGTCTTTTCATTTTGATTCTCCTTGCATTCAGAGTTGATCAGTGTTAGGATATGGTCAGAATTAATGTATAAATCATATCTTATTTATTTTGGCAGGTGCCTCTATTTAGGACTTTGAATAATATAAAAATATTAAACAGATATTACTTAAATATCCATGATTTGGCCAGTGACTCTTGACAATGATCAAAGGTAGGATTTAATTTTAGGGCTTTTGGGACAGATAAATGATATTTGATTTCTGGTTTTCCTTTCCAAAAAGAAGAAGATGAGCATGACACCAATCTTAAAGTATTGTTCTTCTCAATACTCTGTAGTAACCTATATGCGAAAAGAATCTGAAAAGAGTGGATCTATGTATATGTATAACTGATTCACTTTGCTGTACAGCAGAAACTATCACAATGTTTTAAATAAACTATACTCCGATAAAAATTAAATAAAAAAAGAGTAAATGAGATGATACATACTGAGCACTTGCCTGTGCAGACACTATTTACATATATTCACTTATCTAATTTTTACGAGAGTCCTGTGGGATATACATTACTATAATAACCCCAATGATATGGGAAACAGAGGCACAGAGAGGTTAATTTAATTGCTGGTCAGTGGCTAAACTGCTAATCCAGTCAAGATACCTATGCTCTTAACCCCTGCACTGTGGTCCTCTATGGCAGGTGTACACTGTACATTCAGAAAGTGTAGGGATCCTGCTGCTTCCCTTCACTGAATTCCCTTCATCTATTCACCAAAATATCTGTGATTACCTCCTGTGATTTTGATATTAAAGTGTTCAGATTATTAAAGAAACCTATATGTTTAAATTTAAATATCTAATTAAGTTATTAGACCAAAGCACGTATCTTTATACCCTTTTCTTTAAAATAATACACTGCATCAGAGAATTCAGTTCAATAAATTATCAACATTTACCATGTCCCTAATGTCACACAGTCTACAGTTAATTAAGACTAAGTTAGATATCTCAGGGTCTTTATTCATAAGCATCTTAAAAAGCATGGAAAAAATAAGTTTACTTAAGACCAATGAAAAATAATTTAAAGTACTATTCTTAATTGATAAATAAAATCAATTTGGCTATATGATACAGATAATAAGTCCCATGATCTATCAGACTTAAAGATAGTATATTTAGTTATAATCATTAATATATACTTCATGGAAAAATCTTTTAAGTTTACTAGACAGTATTTGAAAATTTGGTTCTCCATATGCACTAGAAATGACATAAATGATCAATTATATTTATAAGCTATTCATGGGATCCATGCTTATAAATCATCACTCATCCCAATATCTGACTTCTTGTTTTTCAGCTTTCTGAAAAATAGTTGTAAATCTAGAGATGGCCTGCCCAAAGCTACAAAAGAGTTGCAATAATCCCAAAGCCCATTTACTAAATGTCCATATGTGCTAGTGTAAGGTGGTCCCCAGGCCCTTACTCAGGACTGGTTTTTATGTTTAGTTATGTTTCCAAGGTGACTGCAGATTCAAAATATCAAATGAGAAAGAAAAAAGAGGACTGTTTTAGGGGCACATAGATGACACTACAAAGTCCTATACAGTTTAAGTAGTGCTTAGCTCACTGTCTCCTACAATAGTTGATATCCTTAAACATGTGTTGAGTAAAGTGGCAGTAGGCAAAGAGAGTCTATGATTGTTTATTATAGGAGTCAGTACAACATTTTAAAGCTCTTTGAGGCATTACTTTACAGTATTTCATGCTTATAATAATGAGATTTCCTTGTCAATTAAGGTTAACTCATGTTCTAAATGCTGTGTTTAAAGTATCAGAGTAATGTATCAAATTATTTGAAAATATCTTAAAGATCTTTATAATTTTAAGAAATTGCACAATTGTATAAGCAAACAAAAGGAGATAGAAAATAATTAAAAGAGAGAGGTAAAAGTGAACATCAAAATAAATAGTAACTGGTGACATAATAATCACTACAGTAAGATAAATGGGAGCTGCAATCAAGGTCCCAATGAGAAATAGATAGCACATCTGTCTGGATAAATTGAAAATTGTTATTTGCAAGGGACCATTTACAAATGTATAGATAGGGTGAAGGGGAAACCCAAAAGATGGAGTTGGTAAAAAAAAATAGAGCTGTTATCACTTCAGTCCCAAAGGGAGGAGAGGGGGCAGTTACTAAAATCTAGAAAGAGATATTACCTGAAAGTAATAGTTGAGGAACATCCAACTGAGAAGACCTTGCAAGGGAGAATACAGAGCAGTAAATATCCTGACCTCACTCTCCTGCATCCTTTCAGTGTGTCACTGGTGCTCCCCATTGGCAGAATCCAACTGTAAGCTGGAAGGCAAGGAAAATTGTTGATGGAGTCCATGTGGGTCAGCCTCTCATGGCAGAGAGCAGAGTGGAGAGTAACGCTGGAGATATCAATGGAAAATACCTGGCATTATGAGTGAAAGTGAAGTAATGTCTCAAAGAACAAAGCACTGAGCATTATGATGCCATTAAAATTGTTGGTAAAACTTAAGGAGCAGTGGAAAAATTGAATATTTTGAAATATGATTAAAACTTTGGGAAATAAATAGTGTGAAAAGCACCCAAATGAAATGTGGAGTTTTCTAAGCAAAGATGAAGATACAGTTGTGTGTGTGTGTGTGTGTATGTGTGTGTGTGTGTGTGTGTTTGCATGCACCTGTGTGGAGAGAGAGAGAGAGAGAGAGAGAGAAGGAGGGAGGGAGGGAAAAGACTACAGGCTAGGGGATATTGATTTGGAAACAAAGTTCCTATTAAAGTTTTAGTTCTTTGAGAGCAGACACCCTGTTGTATTCTTCTTTGTAATCCATGTTTGAACCCAAAGCCTGGATTAGGGTGAAACCAGTGAAATGCAAAATGTAAGCAATCACCAAATACTCAATAATCAAGATAAATATTTGAATACTGTTTAAAGAATGCAAAAAAAAAAAAAAAAAAAACCCACACACACTATGAACGAAATAACACATTTTAGAAGAAATACAGGGCTTCCCTGGTGACGCAGTGGTTGGGAATCCGCCTGTCAATGCAGGGGATGCGGGTTCAAGCCCTGGTCTGGGAAGATCCCACATGCTGCAGAGCAACTAGGCCCATGCACCACAGCTGCTGAGCCTGCGCTCTAGAGCCCGTGAGCCACAGCTACTGAAGCCCGCGTGCCCAGAGCCCGTGCTCCGCGACGGGAGAGGCCGCCGCAATGAGAAGCCTGTGCGCCGCAATGAGGGCTACCCCCCGCTCGCCGCAACTAGAGAAAGCCCGCGCGCAACAACGGAGACCCAGCGCAGCCAAAAAAATTAAATTAAAATAAAATAAATACAGATTTCTGTTTCTTTTCACTGCGCTGCATTATTGTATGACCAGTGGTTTCCAATCCTCTGCAATCCTCCAGCCTGGCAAGTGCCACAACTCACACTGGTTAGGTTTATAAGGTTTGAACATGGCATAGAAACAGATTGAGCAAAGCAGGGCTTTTTATATATAATCATGGTTTTGATTGCAGAGTTTTATTGACTTTTTCCACTAAGTCAAAATACAGGAAGGTATTTGATAAGTGTGTACAGGGGTGCACATTTTTCTTTTTGTCTGAAGCTCCAATGTGACTCAGCACGGGACTGCTGAACACTGTTCCTAATACATAGCTGATAATTGATGTTTATTGAATGAAAGAATGATTAAATGAATTAATGTGGTCATTTCCTTCTCCAAATATGTATTACTAAGATACGTTGTCTCTTCCAGTTCATATTTTTTTTCTTATTGCTGCATAACGTATGACCTTTCTCTATCTGACATTCTTCCTCTAAGTTGCAAGGGCAGTTTTAGGGGCATGAATAGAGACATATGGATACTCAAAGAGGGCTGTTGTAAAAATCTCATGAATAATCCACTAGGTAAAAAATGTTATAATAGTTTACTAACATTGCTGGAATTTTGTTTTATTTTTCCATTTCCTTCACTTCGCTGGGTCTCCGTTGCTGCGCGCGGGCTTTCTCTAGTTGCGGCGAGTGGGGGCTAGCCCTCATCGCGGCGTGCGGGCTTCTCATTGCGGCGGCCTCTCTCGTTGTGGAGCACGGGCTCTGGGCACGCAGGCTTCAGTAGCTGTGGCTCATGGGCTCTAGAGCGCAGGCTCAGCAGCTGTGGCGCACGGACCTAGTTGCTCCGCGGCATGTGGGATCTTCCCGGACCAGGGCTCGACTTCTATACTTAGAATCTTTTTTTTAAATTGAAGTATAGTTGATGTACAGTATTACGTAAGTTGAAGGTGTACAATGTAGTGATTCACAATTTTTAAAGGTTATACTTCATTTATAGTTATTATAAAATATTGGCTGTATTCCCTGTGTTGTTCAATGTATCTTTGTAGCTTATTTTATACATAATAGTTTGTACTTCTTAATCCCCTACACCTATATTGCCCCTCCCCACCTTTCCTTTCCCCGCTGGTAATTACTAGTTTGTTCTGTGAGTCTGTTTCTTTTTTGTTATATTCACTAGTTTGTTGTATTTTTTTTAGATTCTACATCTAAGTGATATCATACAGTATTTGTCTTTCTCTGTCTCACTTATTTCACTTAGCATAATACCCTCCCAATCCAACCATGTTGTTGCAAATGGCAAAATTTCACTCTTTTTTATGGCTGAGTAGTATTCCATTGTATGTGTGTATATATATATATATATGTATGTTTATATACCACATCTTTATCCATTCGTCTATTGATAAGCACTATATATATATATATATATATATATATACACCACATCTTCTTTATCCAGTCCTCTGTTGATGGTCACTTAGGTTATTTCCATACCTTAGCAATTGTAAATAATGCTTCTATGAACATTGGAGTGCATGTATCTTTTCGAATTAGTGTTTTTGATTTTTTTTGGATATATACCCAGGAGTGGAGCTGCTGGGTTATATAGTAGTCCTATTTTCAGCTTTTTGAGAAACTTCCATACCGTTTTACACAGTGCCTGCATCAATTTACATTCCCACCAACAGTGTATGAGGGTTTCCTTTTCTCTACATCCTGGCCAACATTTGTTATTTGTGTTCTTTTTGATGATAGCCATTCTGACAGGTGTGAGGTGATATCTCACTGTGGTTTTGATTTGCATTTCCCTGATGATTACAGATGTTGAGCATCTTTTCATGTACTTGTTGGTCAGCTGTATGTCTTCTTTAGAAAAATGTCTATTCAGGTCTTCTGCCCATTTTTTAATCTTTTTTTTTTTTTTTTAAATGTTGTGTTGTATGAGCTATTTACATATTTTGGACATTAACCCCTTATCAGTCATATAATCTGCAAACATTTTCTCCCATTCTGTAGGTTGTCTTTTCATTTTGTTTATGGTTTCCTTTGCTGAGCAAAAGCTTTTAAGTTTAATTAGGTCCCATTTGTTTATTTTTGTTTTTCTTCCTTTGCCTTAGGACAGAACCAAAAAAGTATTGCTATGATTTATGTCAAAGAGTATTTATTCTATACCTAGAATCTTCCTCAATTTCTTATCAATTCTATTTAAAGCACACTTTTCACACTCAATTTTATTAAACATTGTATATAATCAGATTGCAGTATCAGAGAACTTTAGATTTGCAACATTCTAAATTGTCATCTATTCTTAATTTTCCCTCCCATTAGTCTCAAGTTTGTTTTTAATTTATTTTATATTCTCTCTTGTTTGGAACTATATATAGCTTAAAACTGTGTACATTTTAAAATTCTCTGCAGTACCTAGCAGATCAGGGCACAGTAAATGTTAATTAATTAGAACTATCACAATAGTAATGATGTAGCAATTTCACTTTCTCACTGCTTTGATCACATACCGTTCCTTAAGACCCCACTGGAATAATACTGATATTTACAACAAACAAAATTTCTTATCCTTGAAAGCCTTTCTTTTTCGTCTCTAATGTCTCCCATTATTGTTTTGTTAGACATAGCTGACGTGAAGAGAGACTCTGATGCATTATTTATCTTTTCCATAACTAATATCTGAAAAATACAAAGGTGAAATTTGACACAGGAAACTTTTATTTAAGTTCCAGATCATATAAATGCATGTGGTCAAGATTCATTTTTCAGTTTTGGGCATGATTATGTGGGATGCTGATTATGTGAGTAAATAAGAAGCAGTGCCCTTCAAGTCTTATATATTATTTATGATATTATTTTTTAAAGTATTTTTTCATGAGAATACTGTACTTGATCTTCAACTTGTCCATTTGTCGGGACCAGTTCACTTACTGGTCCATATCCACATAACTCATGTTTTACTGTCATAGACTGATGTGACACAGTGTAATAGAATATGATGCATTGCCTGAATTTAAAGGAACATGGATTATTTCTGGATCTGCCGTGCAGCATGAGATCTGTATCGCATTTGAAACAAAGCTAACCAAGCAGACAGAGCAGAAAGATATCTATAGCATTCATTAATCAGGGTAGAGTATATATATATATTTTCAGCATCTTACACTATTTGCTTGGTATATTTTAAGCCTGAAACAGAGCAAAAATAGCCTTAGTGACCATGCACATTGCTTCTTACATGATTGTCCTTAGAGAATTACCCCCTAAAAAAGCCAAAGCAATTCACTTTGGTTGAAAATTGTTAAATAGGTTATATTAAATATATTTCTTTATTCCATCTTTTCTCACTGGGGGATCATTAAATATTCTGCAATGTATGCATTTTGATCTATATATAAATATATGACTATTAGCACTGAACTATGCTACTATCTGCCATTTAAAGCCAATTAAATTCAAAATATTTTAAAGAATGTAGTTTGTAAGAACTGCAAATATCAAATTATTTCAGATGTGAACTAAGGAGCGTAAACAGCATGATAGAATCAACTAAAAGATGCATCTTCATTCTTATAGAAGACCTTAGTTTTGGGTGAGATTTTAGAAACTCTTTGGGGCAGAATTGCCACACATGCTTTAAAGAAGGCAATTTACATCTGTCTCTACTCTTTGGGGTATATTAAGCATTCTCAAGCTCTTTTCACATAAGTTTATTCTGTCTTTCCTGGGATTTTAGCATCTAAAATACTTGAACTAGAGCCACTGCCTTTTTCCTCCATTCAAATTACTTATTCACCCAGGTCAGAGAGGTAAGAACTACTAGGGATCAGACTGGCATATGTGTTTCCCCCATCTGGCCCCATTATGGAATTAAGAGGTAAAATGCCTTTAGCCTTTCTGGAATTGGACATCTATAACACAAATGCCATCCATATCCAGAATTTCATTAATACCTTTCTCTGCTTCTTGATTTTCCCTCTTTCTTTTTTATCATCCAGATGCCCTCTCTCTTGACTTCCCTCACAGCCATACCTCCATGTCTCTGAGATAATTATTCCTAGGCCTTCTGGTTATCATTTGAACAAAAACACAAAATTAAATGAAATTCTTATACAGAGCTTCTGACCACAGTAGAATAACTGCTATATTCATAGTATATATACAATAAATAGTTGATGACTAATTGATCAATATGTGTATGTGTATACTGCATTGGAAAAAGATTGTAAATGGATATAACGTAATTAGATTCATGATCTCTGAAAATTGTAATTAATGATGTTTTAGATTATCAGATTGAGTACCAAGTTCTGCCATGGAATTTTAGTGCCCAGACTTGCATTTGTAATTTGCATTTCTTTTCTTTTTTCATATGAAGTTATGATTTGCTATATGAACAAATTCTGCATTGATTCATATGAAAGAACGTTGGGGGAAATTGAATCCACATACGCTCATGGAGTGCAAACCTCTGGATCAGAGAAGTCTGCTCTGTGTTAATATAAACATATTCAGTTAAATAACAGATGACGTTAAGTAGATTCATCTTTATGGGTGAAGTTTTAAAGATAGTAAGTAAAGTAATAAATATACAATGAAAAATTTATTTCTCATTCTAATGTCTAGAAATAACTAGATTGGGTATCTGTTTAAAGCAGAGGTTAATAACAACAATATGAACATTTTATTCAAGGGAAAAATACAACTCTAAAGAGCCATCAAACAATACCTTGTTAAAATTGGATCATGATTAAATAGGAGATTTGGTTCTGTTGAACTAGCCAAACACTGAAGTCACTAATAAATCTCACTTTGTACAACATATTATATTAACAGGAATTCTCTGAATTAAAATGTTAAACTCAAAATACAAAGTCATATTACATATAGAACTGGCCCTGTGCCTACTTCTTTCTACAATTAACTCAACATTAGACCTTGACCAAGGGATATACAAGAACATATACTGTTGCAGTTCAGGGAAAACAGAGGTTTAGTGGGCTCTGATG
This sequence comes from Lipotes vexillifer, assembly GCF_000442215.2. NCBI lineage: Eukaryota > Metazoa > Chordata > Mammalia > Artiodactyla > Lipotidae > Lipotes > Lipotes vexillifer. Next base: position 31,767 of record NW_006796233.1, read on the forward strand.
CCATTGTTGGCTTCAAGAAGAAAGTGGAACATGGCTTGATCCTTGCTATAGATCAGAAGTTTGCGTCCTTTCAAAATTCATATGTTGAAACCTAATGCCTAACGTAATAGTATTAGGAGGTAGGGCCTTTGAAAGGGGCTTAGGTCTTGATGACAGAGCCCTCATGAATGGGATCAGTGCCCTTATAAAAGAGATCCTGGAGAGCTAGTTTTTGCCTTCTTCTATGTGAAGGCACAGAGAAGACACCGTCTTTTAAACAGGAAGTGGGCTCTAACCAGGCACCCAATCTGCCAGCACCTTGATCTTGGACTTTCCAGCCTATTTGTTTAATTACCTAACATTTCTTCACTTCTCTTTTCTCCTTCCTTTCTCTCATTTCACTTTTATTTTCTCTATGAAAACATTAAAGTGTTTATAATTACAAGTCCTCTATTTATTTTATCTTCCTTCAGTTCACTCATGTGAATTTTCCAAATAAATATTGGTGTCGTCTTTGGAAACGTTTGGTGTTTTAGAAATGGAATAAAAAAGGACAATTGATAGAGAGCATGTGTTTCTTTTATTAGTAGACTAATGCTAAACCTAATATTTATCATTGCTTATGTGACTCATATATTTAAAATACAAAACAGAAACAGACTCACAGACTTAGAGAATGAATTTGTGGCTACCAGAGGGGAAGGATGAGGAAGAGGGATCGATTGGGAGTTTGGGATTGACCTGTACACACTCTGCTATATTTAAAATAGATAACCAAAAGGACCTACTATATAGCACAGGGAACTCTACTCAATATTCTGTAATAACCTAAATAGGAAAAGACTTTGAAAAAGAATAGATACATGTATATGTATAACTGAATCACTTTGCTGTACACCTGAAACTAGCAAAACATTGTTAATCAACTATACTCCAATATAAAATGAAAATTAAAAAAATAAATAAAATGCCAAAATATAAAAAATGACCAATAAGGCATATATATAATTTTAAGTTAAATAAATTTCATTTAACATTTTAACTTAATTTAATAAATGAAAATATTGATTTACACACTTCATGAGATACTAATTCTATTCTAATGTTCAGAGAATTCTATAAAAATGCTGTTAGAAGAAATTGCATCTTACTTTAATGTTCTCCCAGTGAAGTCATCCTATGCTACCGAATATACTTGAGAACAACAACTTGCTAAAAACTTTAAAGATAGCCTCCTTCTAGCAACAAGAATTTCTTCAGAAGTAGAACCTTTTCCAAACATATTAATATTTTCAAAAAGATGATAACCCTGTCAGGGATTAGACTGTCTCCAGGGTTAAAACCATAATCTGGTAAATAATTTCAACAGAGGACTTCTCTTCTCCTGGAATAGAAAACCTTCTCATCAGGGAATCCCACAGATATTCATTTCTTCAAAGACAGGACCTTTAAAACATGTTAGAATCTTCAAAGTGGGAAATATGCCACCCCTTAGCAAAATGAAGTCTTTTAAAGTAGAAGCCCAACAGCATTATGAAGACTCTGAAGGAAAACTCCCAAAGCTCTGTAAAATGCTGCTTCCAGTACCCAACTCTCAGATTATCATTTTAACATGTTATGCAGATGGTATGAAATCTACTTTAAAAAAATAGACTATTTCTTAGTGCAGTTTTACGTTCATAGTAAAAGTGAGCAAAAGTAAAGAGAGATTCCGTACACTCCTCGCCCTCCACACATGCACAGCCTCCCCTACTATCAACATCACTCACCAGAGAGATTCCGTACACTCCTTGCCCTCCACACATGCACAGCCTCCCCTACTATCAACATCACTCACCAGAATACTACTTTTGTTACAATTGATGCACCTACATTGACACATCATTATTACCCAAAGTCCATAGCTTACATTAGGGTTCCTGTGCATTCTATGGGTTTGGACATATATGAAATGTATCAACAATTGTAGTATTATAGAGCAGCTTCACTGCTCTAAAAGTCCTCTGTGCTCTGCCTCTTCATCCTTCTTTTCCCCATAACCAATGTAACCACTGATCTTTTTACTGTCTCCATAGCTTTGCCATTTCCAGAAGGTCCTTTAGTTGGAATCATACAGCACATATTCTTTCCAAATGGGCTTTTTTTCAGTTAGTAATAGGAATTTAAGCTTCCTCCATATCTTTTCATGGCTTGATAGCTCATTTCTTTTTAGTGCTGAATAGTATCCTATTATCTGGATGTACCACAGTACCAATCTATTCTACTAAAGGGCAACTTAGTAGATTACAAGTTTTGACTATTATGAATTATGCTTCCAAGTTTTGGCAATTACGAATAATGCTGCTATAAACATCTGCATGCAGGACAAGTTTTCAACTCCTTTGGGTAAATACCAGGGAGCATAATTGCTGGACAGTATGGTAAGATTACATTTAGTTTTGTAAGACATTGCCAAACTAACTTCCAAGGCGGCTCTATCATTTTGTATTCCCACTAGCAATGAATGAGAGTTCCTAGCTCTACATCTTTGCCAACATTTGGTGCTGTCAGTGTTCTGGCATTTGATAATTCTAATAGGTGTGTAAGTAGTATCTCTTTGTTGTTTAAATTTGCATTTCTATGATGACATAGTATGTGGAACATATTTCAGTATTCTTATTTGCATCTGTATATCTTCTTTGGTGTAGTGTCTGTTCAAGCCTTTGTCCCACTTTTTAGCTGGGTTGTTTGTTTTCTTATTGTTGAATTTAAAGAGATTTTTGTATATTTTTAAAAACAGTCCTTTATCAGAAATGTCTTTTGCAAATGTTTTCTCCTAATCTTTGGCTTTTTTTTTTTTTAATTCTCTTGACAGTGTTTTTGCAGAGCAGAAATTTTTAATGTTAATGAAGTCCAGCTTGTCAATTCTTTCTTCCATGGATCAAGCCTTTGGTGTTGTAAGTAAAAAGTCATTACCATACCTAAGGTCATCTAGATTTTCTTTTGTGCTATTTTCTAGGAGTTTTATAGTTTTGCATTTTACACTTAGGTCCATGATACATTTTGAGTTAATTTTTTTTTTTTTTACTCTTTTTTAAAAATTTTTTAAAATTTTTTATTTTTTAACATCTTTATTAGAGTGTAATTGCTTTACAATGGTGTGTCAATTTCTGCTCCATAACAAAGTGAATCAGTTATACATATACATATGTCCCCACATCTCCTCCCTCTTGCGTCTCCCTCCCACCCTCCCTATCCCACCCCTCTAGGTGGTCACAAAGCACCGAGCTGATCTCCCTGTGCTATGCGGCTGCTTCCCACTAGCTATCTATTTTACGTTTGGTAGTGTATATATGTCCGTGCCACTGTCTCACTTCATCCCAGCTTACCGTTTCCCCTCCCCGTATCCTCAAGTCCATTCTCTAGTAGGTCTGCATCTTTATCCCCATCTTGCCCCTAGGTTCTTCTGACCATTTTCTTTCTTTTTTTTTTTTTTAGATTCCATATATATGTGTTAGCATATGGTATTTGCTTTTCTCTTTCTGACTTACTTCACTCTGTATGAGTAAATATTTTTGAATAATGTTAAGTTCTGTGTCCAGATTTTTTTTTTTTTTGCATATAGATGTCTAATTATTCCAGCCTCATTTAATGAAAAAATTATCTTTACACCACTGAATTATCTTTGTTTCTTTGTCAAAGTTTAGTTGACTGTGTTTATGTGGATCTATTTCTGGGCTTTCTGTTCTGTTCCACTGATCTATTTGTCTATCCTTTTGCCAACACCACACTGTCTTGATTAATGTAGCTTTATTGTAAATCTTGAACTATAGACTGTCAGTCCTCCACCTTCAATATTGTGTTGGCTTTTCTGGGTCTTTTGCTTTTCCATATACAATTTAAGATCAGTTTGTTGATATTCACAAAATAACTTGCTGGGATGAGACTGCACTGACTCTATAGACCAAGTTGGGAATAATTGACATATTTACATGCAGTTTACCTTTAAAATGTTCCCATTTGACTTGAACCATTTTAACTGATAAGTAAAATATGGTAAGATCTAGTTATCAAGAAAATAAGATTGGTCTCAAAAGCTTAGTATCTATATTCCTTTAACTCTAATACAAGGATCTGGTAAATAATAAATGAATGTTGAACAGACCCTGTGGATTTGAATTGTGTAAGGGCAGTTTTCCCTCACTGCATGTTATTTGTGATCTAGAGGAGGAGGCTACAAATCAGAACAATTTATTTGATAACAAATAAATCACCTGAACTGCTATGCTTTTCTCTTTAGGAAAAAAGGTTTATCTACTTTCCTTACCTGATAGAGCTGTTGTGAGACTGAGTTAATATTAGGGAAAGTGTGAAAAGTAATGAGTGCTAAGCTGTAATCACCATGGTCATCAACATTGCCAATTATATAATTGCCACTGTTTTCCACTCCAGAAGTTTATATGTAACTGAAGAATATATTTTTTGTCTAAATTTGAAATTTGATTGGGTTATGAGAGTTTTGGATATAAACTGGTATTATGATTACAAATAAATTTAATGTCCAAGAAAAGCTACTGAAATGCTTAGATGTTAGGGCAGAGTACAGAAAATGTTTAAAGTAATTTTTGCTTTTATCATTTACTGTTTTACTATTACTTATATGTTTACTTTTTGTTATTATACATATAGTCTAAGTATGTTTATAACAGAAAATATAATTTGAATTCTATTTCTAGTATTCTAGTTCTAAAAAGACATGAAAAGCTGATTCAGAATATATTAAATTTATGATTATGGGGATCAAGAGCAGGAAGTGGGTTAGTTTAATCCTCTTTTCTCTCCTTCAATTACTTGTTTTCCCAAGGTGGTGACTCCATTCTATATTTGAACGAGGACTAAAATATATGTGTGTGTGTGTGTGTGTGTCTGTAAGACTTGAATATATGATAGACTAGAACTCAGTATAATACATGATAACAATTTATATTACCAATTAAAATGTATGTATGGTTAGAAGATACCATACAAAAAATAAAATGGATTTGATTTTCTGAATTGAGATTGTGATTACAAAGGTTTTGGGTTAACTGATAATCACGTTTTACTTTCTGTATCTTATTCATAATCAACCAAAGCCATTTCACAAATCTTTGTAGTTCCGTATTTCAAGATAGCCTTCCACCTAGTAACAAATTCAGTTAAACATTCTCAGCTCTTTAGCTCTATAATTTTGTGCAACTTGATTTTTTGAACTCTCAACACTTCTGGTTAGAATACTGAGAATTGTGATTTTCCCAGGAACAGGGCGTCTTAGTATTGTTGCCTTGTCAGCCATTAAGTGGGAGCAGCCTGTGGGGAGCCGCAGCTTCACTGAAAACCCTGTGCCTGAGATGGGCGCCAAGGCCAAAGGTCAATTATCCTTAGTCGCAGTTGTGAGAAATCAAAAAAGCATGTTTCTTTTTGTTCTTTTTGTTTTTCGTTTTTTTTTTGCGGTACACGGGCCTCTCACTGCTGTGGCCTCTCCCATTGCGGAGCACAGGCTCCAGATGCGCAGGCTCAGCGGCCATGGCTCACGGCCCAAGCCGCTCCGCGGCATGTGGGATCTTCCTGGGCCGGGGCACGAACCCATGTACCCTGCATCGGCAGGCGGACTCTCAACCACTGTGCCACCAGGGAAGCCCCAAAAGCATGTTTTTATGGCCACAATACTGGATGAGAGCTATTTTATTGTTAGAGGAACTAATAGGGCCAAAAAAATGAAAGTATCAAATGAAATCCAAAGTATTTAAGCACATGATTTTGGGGGAGTTTTGGGTGGTTTCAAGCTTGTTATCTCTTTTCAATCTCACAACAACCCTAAGGAACAAATCTTAGTATGTTTATATTAAATATATAAAAATTGAAGTTTAGATGACTGACATCATCTTAAATTTAAGGAGATGCTTGAATAGTATATGATGCTATATCTAACTCAGTTGCTAAGTGGAGGCCTTGGTTTGGTTGTAGAAAATATGTATTGTGTTGAAGAAAATGATAGAATGAGAAATCATAAGGTAATGCTTCTTTATTCAGTTTTTAAAAGGTTGTAGCAAGCATTCTGATTCTTAGGAATTTAGAGAAAACAACAGTTGCAACATTTAGAATAATTAACCGCAGACATTTCTGTCTGTTTTGCAGGCTCCCCCTGTTGGCTTAATTGCAATGTCAAAAGTCACATGCTTTTGAACTTTAATTTTCTCATTCCAAATAAGAGGAATCTGGCATCTTTTTGTGATCCTAGTCAGGTCACAAAATTTACACCAACGAACTTCTTCTGCTATTGAGTCTTTCTAGCTTAATGGAAAATTTGAGGGAAGCACATGTGAGATGCTATGAGTCCCATAAAATTAAAATAAATTGTCTGAGTAATCCCGGTTTTCTGTTTCAAATTAAATTTCTCACCATTAAAATAAGATCTTGGGTTATATCTGTCTCTATTTACTATTAAAAATTAAAACCAGGAAAAAACTTTAAATATTTTAAAACAGTTCATTTAAAATAACAATACTAAACCCATTACATGCTAACATAAACATTTTTATGAAAAAATAACTCCCAAACAAAAAGAACTAAGGGAGAAGAATGACATTATTTTATACTTTTGCAAATCCCTTTAATGTCTAAGTTAATAGACAGAAGTCAGTTCTTATATCTGTATCTTCATCTGCTGCAATTCATTCTTATGATTGAAGTACATGAAGAAAATATGGCCTTATGCAGATATCTAGTTGTCATCACATAAAATTGTATGTATTCTTTGATACTACACCAAAACTCAGCAAGTGGTTCTTTTGAAGATTAGTGTGTGAAATCTGAAATCATATCAATATACTTTTGATACTTTGTTATATTAAAATCCGCTAGTTTATTATGCACTCTGAATGGGTCTTTTACCGGTGCATAATTTTACCCATGCATGTATGTAACACATACATTGGTCATTCAGAAAATATTGGTTCACGGAATTACGCATATCTTCCAAATATCAAAACATCATATTGGTCAATATTACCACCAATTTCCTCAGAAAAATCTTAAGTATTGTGAGGCTCAAATTTTATCACTGGCAGCAAATTCTGCTGGTTTCTTCTGACAGATTTACTTCAGTCATTTTTATACCTGCCAAATATTCATAAAATACCTGCCAAATATTCATGTCTGAACAACCATAGTTTGTTATTAATTCTTTCAAGTAAAATGATATTTCATGAAAGACTGGCTAGTTCAGCTTGTGATTCAATTGCACAAGTGCTTTTCCTCCAGATCACCATCATACTTCAGTATACAGCAGAAGTGTATTTGGTATGCTTCCCATTTCATCATGTGGAATATTAAAATGATGTGTACTGAAGTTTCAAGATTTAGTGAAATTACACATTTTTACTGTTTCACCAAGGACATTCTTAAGGGAAATTATTTAATTAATTTAGTTATTAACTGGATCTGTGGTGGTGAGAAATACTATGACTACTAGTGGTTTGGTGCAAACTGCCAGCGGTTTTATCCTCCATTGCTTTTGTACCATCAGTGTAATTGTGAACACAGTAAAAAACTCAAGTAAAGTCTTAGTATTATTATGACACTGTTTTGATCTTGTATATCCACTAGATCTTGGATTCTCAAGGGGTTTGCCGACCATACTTTGTAAACCTCTGTTCAAGATTACAGTTAAGAACTCTTGAGACTGTCTTAGAATATTTGATCCACGAGGACAGGAATCCTTGTTTTGTTCATTTATTTTTCCCAAGCATGTAGAACAGTCTCTAACACAGGATGTAAGTACATTTGTCCCTCTCTTCTCCCTTAACCCCTCACCACCAACTAGGCTATGTGCTGGATGGCTTTGTGATTTAGTTTTCTCATCTGTAAAATGGAGATAACATCAGTACCTAACTTATAGGTTTGTTTTAAAGACGAAATGTCACAATGCATTAAAATGCCTCACAGAGTGACCAACAGGTAGTGGTGTTGTTTAGTTATTTAAAAATATGTTAAGTATCCACAGCTCTCTCAGTTACAGTTAGGTTCTGTTGCCTATAATAGGGTTTCAATCAAAAGAGTAGTGTATCATACATTAATTAAGACCTAGGATAGCAGTTCAAGGCTTAGATGGTAGCTCCAGAATGTCTTCAGGCACGCAAGTTTCTATTTTTCTGTACTAATATTCTCCTACATGATTTTCATCTTAAGATCACATCCTGATCCAATATAGTTGCTGAAGCTCCAGTTTTCACTTCTGCAGTAAAGGCCAGAAGAGGGAAGAAAGGTAGAAAGATTTTTTATAAAGTCTGCCCCCAGCTGAGTTGGCTCCCTTTAATGAGATTTCTCAGAAGTCTCATACCCCAATTCTACATTTTGTTGGCTGCAACATGGTCACATAGAAAGGAGGCAGAAGTTAGCCTTTTACTCTATGTATCAATATGCCTAGCTAAAAATTAGGGTTTCTCTAAACTAAGGAGAAAGAGGAAAACTGATGGCTTCCACCTATTGCTGGAACAATGCAGTAGGTCCTATGGAACATATAACATGAGTATATTCCATCATGCAGAAGTCTGATTGATACAGATTCCTTTTGCTCTTCTGTGGAGATAACAACTCTTTGACCCAGCACTGAACTCAGCACCTCACCATAGGCCTTTATCTTCAGTGAAGGGCAGAGATTGTGCATTAGACTGTATCTAGTGCCTCTACATTCTCCCCAGGATCAAGCGATGGGAATTTATATGTACAGTGAGTCGAGTGTGATTCAGCTACACTGATGACGAACCATTTTAGGCTGAACTGAGAGCACTACAGCTTCTCTAAGTTTCCTGAATCTTATCCCAATTATATTTCATTTAATAACACTCAGTGATATATCTGGTGGCAGGGGAAATGAAACTACATGCTTTTATGGGATCATTCATCAAGAACTAATTGAAGCTTTCATACAGTTTAGTGCTGATAAAACAGTGTAACAATAAACAATAACAAAATTCACTGGAGAAGGATTTGTTTTGCCGCGAGGAAAATGGTTCTGTTTCATCCTGGGATTCCTGGTTAAAAGAGTCTCCACTTTACAAAGGGATAAGCACAGGCTCCTCTGCATAATGACGGGGTGGAAGCTGTGTCAAATGTATTAGTGTTGCTCCAGTGGAGCCATTCTCAGCCTAAGTATCTGCTATTGTGTGGGACTCTGGCAGGAGGCTGCAGGACCAATAGGATTCTTAGAAGTTTCTTTCTGCTATTTATTGTTATTGTGCTTGCAGCAGCTCCGTCTAGTTTTTATTGGAAAATATGTGAATAACCTTAAGGGGTACTTTAACAAAATTTAGATTTAAAAAAAATAAAATCCCAGTTTAAGAAATTTCTGTTTGAATACTTCTGTTTATGGAGTTGGTTTCCTTTTTGTCAGTGGAATTCCTATTCTTCCATATGTGGTGTTTGCACATTTGGCTTAACTGAAAAGGAAGAAATGGAGAATAGACACCTTACTCATTTTCTTGGAAGTGATTTAAAGGAAATATTAACAAAATGAAATGTATGAGAAATGTGCTGCAAACCGCTGTAGACCTGAACATTCATTTGCTATATTTATATGATTTAGATAGCAGTAAACATGATACTATAGGTGCTGAATTTACCTGGTAACTGGTATGTCTTATAAGTAATAACCACAGATTTTGTTGGTAAAACATATTACCTACACTCAACTTGACTCTCGGCAATTAGACTGGACTCTCTACTATCACCATTTTAAAATTGCTCAAATACCATTAACTGGATACAGATTTTAGAAAAGTGATCATCATGTAAAACTCATAAGATGATATAAATGACCTTCTTTCATAGACACAGTTAATGTTGATTAATGTGTCTTGAAAACCTGTCTACAAAACAAGAAACCCTAGTAATGTAGATATAGTCAGATACTGTAATTTTAATATGCAAATTTTTCTTCAATTTTGTTTTGCATTATAAAAAGTAATTTCTCTTAAGGGTTTTTTAAACAATGATTTTCTGAAAGTCTTAATACATCTTAAACAAAGTACTACAAGCCTAAATTAGTCCCTAAAAGGAGAGGAATTTAGAGAGACCACAATCACTCTTTCCCTTTGCTAAGAAGCCAAATTAATGCTTCGTGTACTTAGTTGCCAGTCACTTCAGTTAATTTGTAGTACCGTTAATGAGTGAAGGATAAATTCATATCATGACAAGTAAGTATAAATATAATAGATAAAATAATAACTGTAGATTTCATAACTTTCATTTTGTAAAGCATATTTGACTTTCCACGTAGCTATGCCAAACAGAATTCTATGGCAAAGGCATCTAAAGATGGTAATGACAGATTAGCATAAATTAAGTTGGCACCATTCTGTAATGCTTCCACTGTGGTTCTCAAACACACTAGGCAGCTTCTATGCCAGGACCTTTCCTCTGTATGACAGACACCCTCTTTCTCGATATTTCCACTGAGCTTGCTCACTCATGTCTTTTGGGCTCTGATCAAATGCCACCTTCTCAGTGAGGTCTTCCTGACTAACTTATTTTGTATTGCAATTCTCACCCCCAAATCATATATCCTAATTGCTACCTGCTTTATTTTTCTTCATAAACACTTATTATTATCTGACACCCCAGTATTATCTATTTATTTGTTTGCTAACTATACTTTCTAGAATTTAAACTCTGCGAGGGCAGGTGGTCTGTATGTTTTATCTGTTGCTGGATCCCAGAGCCTGAAATATAATAGGCATTCAAGTGATATATGCTGAGTAAATGGATTAGGGTTCTCAATCTCCCATATCTCACACACTAGCACTTTGAACTTAGGCAAGTCACTTAACCTACTGATTTCTGTTTCCTGAGAAATAATGATGCCTCTTACATTTTGCTGATTGAACAGAACACTGTTGATGAAAGATTTTGCTGAGGGCAAATGATGTTTTGTTGTTGAAACATCAAATGGCTTTCAGGAAACCCTGTAGAAGTAATAGATTTTGGCTTGCTTGGATTATCTGGCTTACAGGAAGGAGATCTAGACTTGGTTTAGGGAGTTGGTTTTGGTACACTAATTAAAGCTATGAACCCTTTGCCTATTTTTAACTTGCTAGTGCTAGAGCAATCAGTTAATTGTGTGACCAAAAGCAAGCGGTGATTGATAGAAACAGATTTCAGAGGTGACATTTAGATGTGAGACAGAATTTGAGGGATGGTAATTTAGGTAGGGTAAAGGTGGTAGGATGCTAAAGCTAATTGGCCTACATGAGAATTAAACGGGTGAGTGTGGCCTCACTTATAGCATGTTATTAAGAAAAGTGGGCCATTATCTTAGAAAGTGTAGTGTGATGGTTAATTATATGTGTCAACTTGGTTAGGCCAAACACGTGTTTGGCCAACCATTAGTCTAGATGTTGTTCTGAGGGCACTTTGTACATGTGATTAACTTCTACAATCAGTTGATTATTTATTTATTTATTGTTATTTATGTTATTTATTTATTTATTTATTTATTTATGTTATTTATTGTTTAAGTCTGAGTTTAATTTTAAACAAATATATATGACATTTTTTTTCTGTTCATCAGTTGATTTTAAGTAAAGGAAATTACCCTTGATAATGTGGGTGGTGGGCCTGGGCCTCATCCAACTAGTTGAAGGCCTTAAGTGTAAAAAACTGAGGTTTCCTTTAGCAGGAATTCTGCCTCAGGACTGTTATATAAAAATCACACATCAGTTTCTAGCCTGCCTGTTTGCCCTATGGATTTGCTAACTCCCACATTGCCGTGAGCTAATTCCATGTAATCTCTCTCTTTCTCCCTTTCTCTCTCTCTCTCTCTTTATCCTATTGGCTCTGTTTTTCTGGAGAACCCTGACTGATACAAGTAGTAATCTGTGGTTTTCAATTCCCGATTTGGGGATTACTTTGAGGATTAAATAAAACAGTGTATGCTAATTTCATGATAAAATGTTATCACACAGTAGGTGCTCAAAGAGTGGTCATTCTCATTATGGTGATAGTGGAGATGATCAGGTGATATGTTTAGCAATGGAGTCTGATCCTCAATTAGCCTATGATAGCATCCACTGAGTACCTGAAGTTAGCTGACTGATTTGACAAGTCAAATTCAAATAAAGGAAAGGAGTTCAGTCTCTTAGAATAGGTGGTCAAAATATGAAGGAAATCTGAAAGCAAATTCGTTTATGTAATTACAGGGAGAATAGTGGTTGGAAAGGGTATAAATTCTTGAGTCAACAGCCTGGGGTTCAAATTCCATCTTTCCTTCTCACCTACCATATGATATTATTTGTGAAATGGGTATAATAATGCTTTCCCCACAGGCTTATTGTGGGATTTTAGTAAAACAAATTATATAAAACATTCAGGACTGTATCTGTCATATTTTCCTCCTCATACAACAAATTAGCATCAAATTTCCCAATTTTTGAAATTTAGATTTCAGTCTTTGTATGCCAAATGAGGGGTCAGTTTCATAATTGGAGACAGACACTTTTTTCTTTTCCCCTCCAGGTAAATGAAACTTTACTGAGACAAAAGAATATTGATAAAGCACAAGCAAGTTTTAATGCAGTTTTGCACTGACTAAGACTTCATAGAGAAGAAAAGGATGGCTCCCTTGCCATACAGGGTGTTGCAGAGTTAAAGCCTCTCACCCTTATATATAGGCAGGTTCATAGAGAAGAAGTGGAGTACACCCCAAAATCAAGGATGCTCAGGAAGTCCTTCAAGGGCAGCTTTAATTTGCTTATCCCAGCAGATTCAAGAGTAGCAGTAAGGGCCCGGGTGTGCTCTGTCATTGCAAAGTCAACTAGGGGACATTGATAACAAAACTAAGTTCTTTACAGAGTTACAGAGTAAGAGAAACCAGAGTCATTGTCAGCTTTATAAAATATGTATTTTATTATATGTCCATTTGTGTATTTTAACATCAGTAGTGCTTATTCATGAAGATTTATTCAGTCTCAGGAATATCATTTAATTTGAAAGAAAGAAAGAGAGTAGTTCTAGTGCCATAAATGTATCTTCTGCAAACATTACAAGAAAAAGGCACTTTTTATAAAAAGGAAGGAACAGATTAATCTGATTATAATATTATTTCTTGAGAAACTAAGGCATAGTAAAGAATACTTTTAGAAAAACAAATTTGGTATAATGTTATAACAGATATATTTCATCTAAATAATTAAGAAACTGAATCGATGAATTTGCACCATGTAACTAAAAAGTGGCAATAATATAATAATAAAATCTTTAAAAGCAAAGTGCATGCTACCAGGTGTGCTGAGTGTGCCTGGGGGAAGGCTCTGGCCAGCACTTCTCCTGACTGAGTCAGGAAGCCAGGTAAGTCTGGGATACCTTCAGGCAGGTAGATGCAGAAATATAGGTAGGCAATGTTCTGCTAGAGCATCTGGGGTCAGAGACCAGGTGCTGAAGCAGTCTGGATTGGGGGTGAGCTGAAATCATGGTCATTAAGGCAAGGTGGATTGAAAAACGAGGTGGGAGGTGAGGCAGCAGCCATGTTGCGTTCACCAGTACCAAAAAGAAGGGTTCACTGGTACCAAAAAGAAGGGAGGATTAAGGCAGACATGAGGCCAAGGTTCACCATTTTTTTTAATTTTCAAATTGTTAATAGCATTATTTGATTTAATCATACATATTACAAACTTTTTTATGTCTTCCCATTTACATTGCGTACCTTTTTTATTGTATCACACTGATACATAATCTATTTTTAAGAATTTCATCTTATTTAAATGAATGTAAATCCATATTGTCACTTTCAAAAATTTGCATAATAATTTATTTGATGACGCTAGCAACACATATTTTATCCATTTCTTTAGATGGGCATTTAGGCTTTTTATAGTTTTTTTTCTAATTTAAATGCTATTATAATAACCAGTCTTTAAAACTACTGGGTTTTTTTTTTCACGGTTATTTCAAGTGTAAATAAAATACATTTTTCATCCTGAAAATAATAGAATCACATGAAAAAAGTTTGGAAAACAGAAAAATTAAATGAAGCATTTATACTTCTAGCATTATAATGTATCATCATTTTGGCTTACTGTTTTAGGATCTTTTTGTTGTCTTAATTTTTATCACCTTTAATTATCTGATAGGCAACCATAACTACAGAGCTGAGGTCCCTCAAACCTCAGCTCTGAAGTTATGCCAACATGCCTCAAGACAGAGTATAGGGTAAAGGGAAGGGAGGTTGTGATAATCAGCATCTTCTTCAGGCCAAGAAAGATGATGCTACCTCTTCCAAGTATGAAACAGATCTCATGGAGGCTGACTTTCTGCATCCCGCCAGTTAGCCTGGCTGCATCTATCATTCCAGGGCCAGCCTGAGCTTCTGGTCCTAGAATGTTGTTGGGTTGATTGCTATGAAAACTAGTATTTATTAATAAGGCAAACTATACTTGTAGCATTGTATACATTTTCCTATTTAATCTTTACAACACTTTGAGGTAGATATAACAAGTCTCTTTTTGTAGATAAGATGATTGGTTCAGAAAGGTTAAGTAACTTGGCCAAGATTACATTACATAGCGGAACTGGAATTGAAATCTGTAACTCTGAGCCTCTGAAAGAAATTTGTGAATAGCATACCGATGCCCTAGGGTATGTGGATGTGGCAATAAGTGGTAGTAGGTTCCAAAATCTAATTCTTCTTGATTATATCCTTCTCTTCAATGACACACTAGAGTTGTCATTTTGTGAATTAGAAATGTGGGAACATATAAGACTCAAAATCACCTTCACTTATGTGATAGGTGGGTTAGTGATGCTGTAAATTTGGTTATATGTTTTGTAAGTTTGAGGACATATAAGGTGAACTCTGTTGGCTAAGCTCTACCACATAGGTAACCTAGCCAAAGGTTTTGATAAGGAACCCAGGATATTTTAGGGCTTAAGAGAGAGTTTCAGATGATAGTATCACTTGTGATAACGATTTACCTTTGGTTGTACCACATACCACGGGTGACTAGCAAGGAAGAGAGATTGAATGAGGCATGGACGGGCATAATGGGCACTGGAGAAAGAGTAAAGAAACTGACTCGAATTAATATATTTTATAGAAATTAAAAGTAACTTTTAAAAAATATCTTTATTGGAGTATAATTGCTTTACAATGGTGTGTTAGTTTCTGCTTTATAACAAAGTAAATCAGTTATACATATACATATGTTCCCATGTCTCTTCCCTCTTGCATCTCCCTCCCTCCCACCCTCCCTATCCCACCCCTTTAGGTGGTCACAAACCACCAAGCTGATCTCCCTGTGCTATGCGGCTGCTTCCCACTAGCTATCTATCTATATTACGTTTGGTAGTGTATATATGTCCATGCCACTCTCTCACTTTGTCACAGCTTCCCCTTCCCCTTCCCCATATCCTTGGGGATATTCTCATATCCCCAAGTCCATTCTCTAGTAAGTCTGTGTCTTTATTCCCATCTTACCACTAGGTTCCTCATGACCTTTTTTTTTTTCTTAGATTCCATATATATGTGTTAGCATACAGTATTTGTTTTTCTCTTCCTGACTTACTTCACTCTGTATGACAGACTCTAGGTCCATCCACCTCACTACAAATAACTCAATTTCGTTTCTTTTTATGGCTGAGTAATATTCCATTGTATATATGTGCCACATCTTCTTTATCCATTCATCTGTTGATGGACACTTAGGTTGCTTCCATGTCCTGGCTACTTCTCGTGAGATTAATGAATCAAAGTGTTCTACTTCCACCTGATCCAAAATGAATGTCTGTAGTTTAGGGAGAAACCAATCTAGTACAGTCGTACCTCAGAAATATTGTAGGTTTGGTTCCAGACCACTGCAATAAAGTAAATATCAAAATAAGGCAACTCACACAATTTTTATTTTGGTTTCCCAGTGCACGTAAAAGTTATATTTACACTATACTGTAGTCTATTAGGTGTGCAATAGAATTATATCTATACCTTAATTTAAACATACTTCATTGCTAAAAAATGCTAATCAGCATCTGAGTCTTCAGCAAGTTATCTCTTTGCTGGTGGAGGGTCTTGCATCGATGTTGATGGCTGCTCACTGATCAGGGTGGTGGTTGCTGAAGGCTGGGGTGGCCGTGGACATTTCTTATAATAATACAACAATGAAGTTTGCTGACTCTGCCTTTCACAAATGACTTTTCCACAGCATGCAATGCTGCAGATAACATTTTACCCATAATAGAACTTCTTTCAAGATTGGAGTCAATCCTCTCAAACTCTGCTGCTGCTTTATCAGCTAAGTTTACGTAATATTCTAAATCCTTTGTCCTTTGTTGTCATTTCAGCAATCATCACAGCATCTTCACCAGGAGTAGATTTCATCTCAAGAAACCACTTTCCTTACTTAGCCATAAGAAGAAACTCCTCATCTATTCAAGTTTATCATGAGATTGCAGCAATTCAGTCACATCTTCAAGTCCATTTCTAATTCCAGTTCTCTTACTATTTTCACCACAGCTGAGGAAATCTTGAACCCTTCAAAGTCATTCATGAGGTTGGTATCAACTTCTTCCGAATTCCTATTAATGTCTATATTTTGACCTCTTCCCATGAATCACAGGCATTCTTAATGGTGAATATTTTCCAGAAGGTTTTCAATTTACATTTCCCAAATCCATTAGAGGAATAACTATCTATGGCAACTACAGCCTTATGGAATGTATTTCTTAACTAATAAGACTTAAAAGTCCAAATTACTCTTTGATCCATGGGCTTCAGATTGGATGTTGTATTAGCAGTCATGAAAACAACATGAATATCATTGTGTATCTCCATCAGAGCTCTTGGGTGACCAGGTACCTTGTCAGTGACAGTGTGTTTTGAAATGAATCTTTATTTCTGAGCAGTAGGTCTCAACAGTGGGTTTAAAATATTCAGTAAACTGTGTTGTTATCCAGGCTTTGTTGTTCCATTTGTAGAGCACAGGCAGAGTAGACATAGCATAATTTTAAGGGCCCTAGGATTTTTTGGAATGGTAAATGAGTACTGGCTTCAACTTCAAGTCACCAGTTGCAATAGCCCCTAAGAAAAGAGTCAACCTGTCCTTTGAAGTTTTGAAGCCAGGCATTGAGATTTCTCTAGCTATGAATGTCCTAGATAGTATATTCTTCCAACATAAGGCTGGTTCATTTACATTGAAAATCTCTTGTTTAGTGTAGCCACCTTCATGAATTATCTTAGTTAGATCTTCTGAATAACTTGTTGCAACTTCTACATCAGCATTGTACTTTTATCTTGTAGAAATGGCTTCTTTCCTTAAACCTCATGAATCAAACTTTGCTGGCTTCAAACTTTCCTTCTGCAGCTTCCTTACCTCTTTCAACCCTCATAGAATTGAAGAGAGTTAGGACTTTGCTCTGGATTTGGATTTGGCTTAGGGGAATGTTGTGGTTAGTTTGGTTTTTCTAACCAGACCATTAAAACTTTCTCCATATCAGCAAGTCTGTTTCACTTTGTCATTTGTGTGGTCACTGGAGTAGCACTTCTAATTTCCTCTAAGAACTTTTCTTTTGTATTCAAAACTTGGCTAACTGTTTGGTGCAAGAAGCCTAGATTTAGGCCATTCTTGGCTTTTGATACCCTTTCCTCACTCAGCTTAATCATTTCTAGCTTTTGTTTTTAAAGTGAGAGCTGTGTGACACTTCCTTTCACTTGAATACTTAGGGGTCATTGTAGGGTGATGACTTGGCCTAATATCAATATTATCCTGTCTCATGGAATAGGGACGCCCAAGGAGAGGGAGAACAGCTGCTTGGTGATGCAGTCAGAACATGCACAACAGTTATTGATTAAGTTTGTCATCTTGTGTGGGCGGGGTTCATGGTGCCCCCAAACAATTTCAATAGTAACGTCAAAGATCACTGATCACAGATCACCATAACAGATTTAATAATAATGATAAAGTTTGAAATATTGCTAGAATTACCAAATGTGACATAAAGACAGGAAGTAAGACAATGCTGCTGGAAAAATGGCACCAATAGACTTGCTTGTTGCAGGGTTGACACAAACCTTTAATTTGTAAAAAATGCAATATTTGACAAGTGCAATAAAATGAGGTATGACTCTGTAGAGAATAGACTAGGTAGGGCCCTAGTACAATAGGTATCTATTACTCTGTTGGACTATCAACTTCCCATTTTTTCTAAGTCTGTGTCTTCCCCAGTCCTGCCATCCATATTGCAGCAGCAGGATCAACCTTATAACCAGGTGACTTCAGTTGACAGGTTTGTGGTGGGCAATTTGCCAGATATGGAACACTGAGTCCCTATCCTGGAGATTTAGAACTTGGGGCCAAGAATGTCATGCTTTCCCTGGGGGTCTGGACTGTTAGGAACAGTCATATGACCATATGTCCTGGCCTATGGACCAGAGATTAAGAAGAAATGACAGAAAGAAAGAAAAATAAACCAGAACCTCAGAGAGAAGCAGAGAAGAAAATTGCTCATATCTAGTTTTTCTTCAGGCCCCGTCCCACTGTTATATTTGGGTTCAGTGAGATATCTCATAACTTTATAAAATTCTGTTTCTATATTAAATGGTATAGAGCTGGGTTTCACTTCTAACCACAAGAATTCTACTATAATTAGTCTTAAACTAAGTTTGAAATTAATGGAGTCAAGAGCAAAAAGTGTGGCAGCTTCCATGTTTGATATGCAAGATAGATTATCTATATAAGAAATATGAAAAACTTAGTGGCTTTCTAAATTCAGAATCAGATGCCACTGTAGTCAACTATATTAATAAAGGTGACTCTTAGTTCTTGAGGAAAATATGACATTTAACTAACAGTAACAAAGGCAATCTCTCACCTTTTGAAAAGGTCTTTTTACTCTTTAATATGATTGTTAAAATAGCAATGGATTTTTTTTTCATGGCTGGCCCCTTGGAAAGAAAATAGGAATAACTTAACGACAGTGAAAGTTTCATTTCAGAATTACTTTCAAACTACTTATATAAGAGAGCAACCAAACCAAACCAAACAAACCCCTCCTATTCCAACTTATTTTATAAGGAAATGTCATTTCAGGCAGCTAAAAGTAAAACAAATACAAGAAATTAAAGTATTTTAAAGAAAATCTATCCATTGAAGTTGAATTACGTTGGAGAGAACCAATATTGAAAAGTGTTTAATAATAATTGCACCTTTAACAATCTAGAATTTCTGAATATATTATATTTACTCTAAATTTTTTTTAGATTTTATTTTATTTGTTTATTTTTTAACATCTTTATTGGAGTAAAATTGCTTTACAATGGTGTGTTAGTTTCTGCTGTATAACAAAGTGAATCAGCCCTCTTGCGTCTCCCTCCCACCCTCCCTATCCCACCCCTCTAGGTGGTCACAAAGCACTGAGCTGATCTCCCTGTGCTATGTGGCTACTTCCCACTAGCTATCTATTTTACGTTTGATAGTGTATATATGTCCATGCCACTCTCTCACTTTGTCCCAGCTTACCCTTCCCCCTCCCTGTGTCATCAAGTCCATTCTCTATGTCTGCATCTTTATTCCTGTCTACTCTAACATTTCTATGTGATATGTCTTAGTGATACATCAAGAAAAGAAAATATCAATTAATAACTTTCAGATATATGTTCAGGGCTCAAATCATTCACAAATTTTATTTCCACTTTCTAGCTAAAAAATAATAAATATAATCTCTTATCCTATGTTACAGTATTCTGAGAAGCATGACTTCCTGAACAGTATATATTTTAGGTCTACATATGTGCTATTATAGTCAATGTAGAATTTTTCTTTGCAAACTGTTTAAATAAATACAACATATTACACAAAATAAACCTAAAACTTTATTTTTTAATAATTTATTTCTTTTTTATAAATGTAACATGTTTTCATGATAGAGGGTTTGTAGGATATATAAACATCAATCTGAAGCTAAAATCATGGGAAATATATCTACTGGCTCACTGTTAATAATTTGGTGTTGTTAATTCTAGTATCTTTTCATATAGGTTAAAGTATAGTAAATGTGTCATGAAAGGAATGGAAAGCAGTGACAAACTGGGAAGATGTTTGTAGCATGTAGAGCAAAGGATTTCATATTCTCTCTAAAAAATGTCTACATGGCTTTTAATATCTTCATAGAAATATATGTGTATATTATATATTATATATATATATACATAGAAATATATTGTATATTTATATTATACACTTGTATATATCAATAACATTTATTTACACTTGTATGTGTAAATAAGATTTTATTTAATATATCTAGCTAGCTCCTTGTTGATGGAACATTAGCTCAAAATTTTTGCTTTTATAAATAGTCCTGCAATTAACATTCTTGTACATAAATCTTGGAAACATCTATAATTATTTCTTAAGAAAAATTATTAATAGAGAAATTATTGCATCAAGAGAAATGAACATTTTTAAGGCTTTTGACGTGTCTTGCCAGATGGGATTAAGATAATTTTTAAAATATGCTTTAAGATATTTAACATATTGTCTTTGTACTAAGTATAATAAAATATGGTCATTACCCACCTGGTCATGGGTCTCTTCCAAGTGTATCTGCCCCAACTCCCCTCCTAAAGAAACTGAGGTCAACAAGCTGCTGTAGCTTTCTATTTGCTCATGCAAACATATGTATGAAGTGTGTTTCTTCATTTTTACCACCAAATAGAACCATATTAATGACATTAATCAGTGTCGTTATTTCTTTCAAAAATATTATGTACATCAAGGAGGTTTATTCCCTATATTTTCTTTTAAGAGTTTTATGTTTTACAGTCTTACATTTAAGTCTTTAATCCATTTTGAGTTAATTTTTGTGAGTGGTGAAAGATAGGGGTCCAGTTTCTTTCCTTTATTTGTGAGTACCCAACTTTCCCAGCACCACTTATTGAAGAGACTGACTTTTCTCTACTGAGTATTCTTGGCTCCCTTGTCAAATAATAGTTGGTCATACATTCATGGGTTTATTTCTGGGCTGTTGATTCTGTTCAATTGGTGTGTGTGTCTGGTTTTTTGTGTTTTGTTTGTTTCAAATTATAGTGTGCTAAATAAATATTGGCTTTACTTTTAAAATTTTCCCATACATTTATAATCAACACTAAGTTTTAAATATTTTAACAAATATTTTTAAAAAAAATTTATTGGAGTAGAGTTGATTTATAGTGTTGTGTTAGTTTCTGCTGTACAGCAAAGTGAATCAGTTATACATATAAATATATCCACTGTTTTTTTAGATTCTGTCCCCATATAGGTCATTACAGAGTGAACAGAAATATAGGTCAATGGAACAGGTTAGAAAGTCCAGAGATAGGCCCAAGCAGCTGTGGTCACCTAATCTAGACAAAGCAGGCAAGAATATACATACAGTGAGAAAAGACAGTCTCTTCAGTAAGTGTGGCTAGGCAAACTGTACAGCTACATGTAAAAGAATGAAATTAGAACACTCCCTAACACCATACACAAAAATAAACTCAAAATGGATTAAAGACCTAAGTGTAAGGCCAGACACTATAAAACTCTTAGAAGCAAACATAGGCAAAACACTCTTTGACATAAATCACAGCAATATCTTTTTGGATCCACCTCCTAGAGTAATGAAAATAAAACCAAAAATAAACAAATGGGACCTAATTTAACTTAAAAGATTTGCACAGCAAAGGAAACCATAAACAAGTGAAAAGACAACTCAGAGAATGGGAGAAAATATTCGCAAATGAAGCAACGGACAAGGGATTAATCTCCAAACTATACAAACAGCTCATGAGGCTCTATATCAAAAAAAACAAAAACAAAAAACAACCCAGTCAAAAACTGGGCAGAAGATCTAAATAGACATTTATCCAAAGAAGATATACAGATGGCCAAAAAGCACATGAAAAAATGTTCAACATCGCTAATTATTAGAGAAATGCAAATCAAAACTACAATGAGGTATCATCTCACGCCAGTCAGAATGGCCATCATCAAAAAATATACAAACAATAAGGCTGGAGTGGGTGTGGAGAAAAGGGAACCCTCTTGCACTGTTGGTGGGAATGTAAGTTGATACAGCCACTATGGAGAACAGTATGGAGGTTCCTTAAAAAACTAAAAATAGAGCTACGATATGACCCAGCAATCCCGCTACTGGGCATATACCCTGAGAAAACCATAGGTGAAAACCACCCCAACGTTCATTGCAGCACTATTTACAATAGCCAGGGCATGGAAGCAACCTAAATGTCCATTGATAGAGGAATGGATAAAGAAGATGTGGTACATATATACAATGGAATATTACTCAGCCATAAGAAAGAATGAAATAATGCCATTTGTAACAACACGGATGGACCTAGAGATTGTCATACTGAGTGAAGTAAGTCAGGCAAAGACAAATACCATATGATATCGCTTATATGTGGAATCTAAAAAATATGGTACAAATGAACTTATTTACAAAACAGAAATAGAGTCACAGATGTTGAAAACAAACTTAAGGTTACCAGTGGGGAAAGTGGGGTGGGGGGAAGGGATAAATTGGGAGACTGGGGTTGACATATACACACTACTATATATAAAATGGATAACTAATAAGGACCTACTGTATTTTTGGACCTACTCTGTGTGTGTGTGTGTGTGTGTGTGTGTGTGTGTGTGTGTGTGTTTTCACTTATTTTTATTTTTTTAGCTTTTTATTTTATATTGGAGTATAGTTGATTAGCAATATTGTGTACAACAAAGTGATTCATTTATACATATACATGTATCAGTACTCTGTGTCTGTTTTTATGCCTGTACCATACTGTGTTGATTACTATAGCTTGAAATCAGGAAGTGTGAAGCCTCCAGCTTTGTTTATCTTTCTCAGGAATCCTTTGGCTATTTGGGGTCTTTTTTGGATCCATACAAATTCTAGGATTTTTTTCTTTTACTTTTATAAAAAAGTGCCGTTGGAGTATTGATAGGGACTGCATTTAATCTATAGATGGCTTTGGTTAGTATGACTTTTCCATGATTTTCATTGAGAGTTTCTTACTCTTGTCTGATATTTGTTTTGCTATTGGAGCATTAAACCTTATATTGACTATTAATTGCTTTCAATATATGAAAGTACTAACCCTTTGCTTGCTATATATGTAGGATGTATGTTATTTTTCTTTTATTTTACATTATAGAGATTGTATTTTTGAAGGAAAATTTTTAACTATTATGTAGTCAATCTATCAAATTTCCATAAAGGTTTAAATTTATCCAGCATTCACATATAATTTATGTGGTAGAATCAATTGTCTATTTTTATCTGCTGTGTTTAAGAAAGTCTTAAACACTATATATGTGATACTTATTTTACATGATAATATATTCTTCATAGCTACAATTCTGGGTCTCACACATATGTTAAATCAAATTTATATGTATTTGACTTGTAGTCAGAATTTTGTCAAAGCTCCATTTTCATATTTGTTAGTAATATGTGGATAATGTGAAAGCCATATAATATATTTATAGATTAATCTTTTCCACTACTTGTAAACTTTCAATATGTAAGTGTTGCAAGACATTTCAGGACTTTAGAGGTTATGATTCAAAGAAACTGATTTGAGTTTTCAGGAGTAGAGCCAAAGAAAATACTTCATTGTTTGATGAGTTTATATGAGTTTTTTTCTTGAGAGTTTGGTAGTAGTAGAAAAAATAATATGAAAAATTGCTGTAACAGAAGCAAATAGTTTGAAAATTTGAACTAATTTGAACTAAACAGGAACAGACTCACAGATCTGGAAATCAAACTTATGATTATCAAAGGGGAAACGTGGGGGGAAGTGATAAATTAGGAGTTTGAGATTCACATATACACCCTACTATATATAAAATAGATAACTAACAAGGACCTACTGTATAGCACAGGGAACTCTACTCAATGTTCCGTAATAACCTATATGGGAAAATAATCTGAATAAGAATGGATATATATATATTAAAAAAAAGAAGGGCTTCCCTGGTGGTGCAGTGGTTGAGAGTCCGCCTCCCGATGTAGGGGACACAGGTTCGTGCCCCGGTCCAGGAAGATCCCACATGCTGCGGAGCGGCTGGGCCCGTGAGCCATGGCTGCTGAGCCTGCGCGTCCGGAGCCTGTGCTCCAAAACGGGAGAGGCCACAACAGTGAGGGGCCTGCGTACCGCAAAAAAAAAAAAGAAAGAAAAGAAATACTACAACACAAATTAAAATTATTACTAAACATTTTAAGAGGCTCTATTTATATAATAATAAACTTGTTAAAACTTGTGATCTTTTTAGATCACAAACATTGTTTTCAGTTTTCTACTTTTAATCTGAGTTAAATACCATTTGAAATTTGAAGAATTTGTTTCTGACCGATTTATTTATCTGAAACACTCATTAAACAATATTTTATTTGTATATTATTGTAGTTTTCAGGTTTTTCATTTGTAACTAATACTTTACACTTACTTAGTACTTTGCAGCTTTTACTACCAAAATCTAAAGTGATATTTAAAATAGCCCTGAAATAAGAAGAACTACTAATCAATACAGTGGCTTTTCCGTATAGAGTTCACATTTAAATTATTGACAAGATTCACACACAGAGAATATTTATTTCCAAACTATACCACACTTTTTCAGGAACAGTTATAGAACCAAAGGAGGTCACATAAATAATACTGATATTGATATTGCTAAAAATATTTAACAATTACTGCTGTTTCTTCTGTACCAGGCTTAGTTTCGGCTCAACAAGTATCATCTTATTTAATTCTACAACCATATGTAACAAGTCTCTTATGTTACCCGTCTTACAAATGAGGAACCTAGTGTTTAGAGAAATTGCCAGCTATCTCAGTGAGGGAAAGCTAGGATCTCTCAGATGCAAAGTTCTTATTCTTATTCATTAAAATTTACTGACCTTATAGATATGCACCTCTTTAAAGCTGATATATAATAATTTAGCAAAAAGTTCTGTAGGAATTGAAACTATAGGCAGATAATGTCAGTACAAATGTTAGTATTTAAAATGCCTTTTAAGAGTAACCATGATGTCTTCTTGGGTAAGATTGACCACTGCTTTACTCCTACGCATCCTCAATCTGTGCCAACCCTCAAAAACTTTGGTTCCATCAAGGAATCTTTGTGACTTTCCATACATTCACAGTTCATCATAAAAGCAAATAAAAACAAACCACTTTCTTAAACAATTTGTTTACTAACATGTATGTCACAGATGAAGGTATGTATATCTTATAGATATGAAATCCACAGGCAAGGTTTATGAAATGGTCTCATTATGAAACAGTGACTTTAAGACCAAACTTTTCTTATGTAAGTGTGTAAATTTATCATTACTTGATTTTCTTATACTAGGATTTTCAACTTTTTGAAGTTGATAAAGCTTACAGATATATATTTATCTTCCTAACAGCCCCATCCACCTGAATTCAGTCGTATGCCTTGTCTGTATTTTAATATTAATGTTGAATGATATTAGGTTTATTTAGACTTTTTATAAAAAGAATTTTGCAATTTGTCTTGAAGTAACTCAGAAAAGTCCATAAAGCTTTTTTGAACACCCCCCACACTTCTATTTACCTTAATACAGGCCACTTTTCCAAAATTTACAATAGTCTAGTTAACATAGAAAAATCACTTTCAGATTATATATCCCCATATTTTATTTTTGTTTTTTTACCATTTTATTTTTATTTTTTTGAAGTATAGTTGATTTACAACATTATATAAATTTCAGGTGTACAACATAGTGGTTCACAATTTTTAAATTTATAGTGATTATAAAATATTTACTATATTCCATATCCCCCATTTTTAATGTTCTTATTTTGCACATCAGATATTTCTTAATAGAATTAAATAGGAGGATATTTTCTACTAATTAATCCTCAAAACACAATATGTATTACACAAATATTACATATAACAGACAAGCAGTACAGCCATTTTTTCTTTTTTTTTTTTTTAATTATTAGTTGAAGGAACTGAGACTCTGTGAGGTTAATTGATTTGCCCAAGATCACATGTGGTGTATGTGGTTAACCCTGGTTGGAATGCTTTTTAAAAAATAAAAGTATGTAATTATTGCTTCTTCATAAATAGTTGCTAATTATACAGAATCTAATGTATCATTAAAATAAAGACCATCATTCAAGCACTCCAGTTAGAAAAATAAAATCATGTCTTCTTTTTAACCTGACATTTTCATTCAATGTTACACTCTATAAGTGTTGTTCTACAAGGTAACTTAACTGCTATCTAATATTTCATGTGCAAGAATGTATTTTAATCAATACATGTATTTTAATTCCATTTTCTTACATTTCTTTTTAATTACATTTCCATTAACACTGAAATAAATATATGTTTAACTTATAATGCATTTTTTTTTTTTTGGCGGTACGCAGGCCTCTCACTGCTGTGGCCTCTCCCGTTTTGGAGCACAGGCTCCGGACGCGCAGGCTCAGCGGCCATGGCTCACGGGCCCAGCCGCTCCGCGGCATGTGGGATCTTCCCGAAACGGGGCACGAACCCGTGTCCCCTGCATCGGCAGGTGGACTCCCAACCACTGCGCCACCAGGGAAGCCCTTATAATGTATTTTGATTCTTAAAATACATTCCTAAAAGTGGAATTTTTATGGTTAAAATACTATGTTAAAGCCTATATTCAAATTGTTAAACAAAAGTAAATTGAATTTACAGTTTTTCCTAAATTATGGTCTAGTTTCTGAAAATTTATCAATTTACTATAATTTTAAGTATCACATTTTTATGTAAAGTGTTCTTCTAATTATTTTTGATTAAATCTTGATTTCTATTCTATCGCAGTATTTATTTATTCATAAGCATAATCATATTAAATTATTATATTTATGTACAGTAGTCCCTCAGTATCTGTGGAGAATTGGTTAGGGATACCCCCCTGGATACCAAAATTCAGAGATGCTCTTTCCTTTATATAAAATTATGTAGTATTTGCATATAGCCTACACACATCTCCCGTATATTTTAAATCATCTCTTGATTACTTATAATACCTAATACAATGTAAATGCTATGTAAATAGTTGCCAGTGCACGGCAAACTCAAGTTTTGCTTTTTGGAACTCTCTAGAATTTGTTTTTCAAATTTTTTTTTTTTTTTTTTTTTTTTCTTGCGTTATGCGGGCCTCTCACTGTCGTGGCCTCTCCCATTATGGAGCACAGGCTCAGCGGCCATGGCTCACGGGCCCAGCCGCTCCGCGGCATGTGGGATCTTCCCGGACCGGGGCACGAACCCGCGTCCCCTGCATCGGCAGGCGGACTCTCAAGCACTGCGCCACCAGGGAAGCCCTGTTTTTCAAATATTTTGATCAGCGGTTGGAACCTGCAGATAGAGAGAGCCAACTGTATATTTTAATACACAATACAGAAAATAGTTTTTTTCTTCCTTCCTTATCTAATTTATTTTTCTTAAAACACTAGGAACATTTTTTTCAAGTTTCGTTACAAAAAATCTATTGGAATTTTGACTGGAATTTCTAATTTGGAAAGTTTGTAATACTGACTCTTTAAAAACAGAACTTTATATCTGTATCCATAATATTTTAAGTCTCTAAGTTAAATTTATGTTATTTCTATACATATTTCTATACACTTCTTATTACATTTCTTTTGAGGAAGTTAATATTTTTATATATTTGTGTCCAAGGAGGGTTATTATTTTCATATTACATTTTATAATTAATGTTGACTGATATATAAGAAAATCATTGTCTTTTGAAATATTAGTTTATCATCATAAAGAACTTATTCTTTAAGTGTTTTTCCTTTCTATTTTGTTAGATAGCAAAACTCTTATTTGCTAATGATAATCATTTGACCTTATTTTCAGTACTTGTATATTCTGTTGTTTTTATGTTCATGTTGAGTTGCTTTGATAGCTTTGTGTAAAATGTATGAAGGTGTAATTTTTTTCTTATTTTTGGTTATTATGAATTCAGCATAAAGCTGATTCTTATTGCTTTTTAAATAACATTCATTTTTTCTAGAAAAGTCTAGGATGGATCCTGAATTTTAACTAATGCATTTTAGACCTCTTTTGAGATGATTGTATGGTTTTACAATCTGACCTATTGAGGAATGATGAACAGTCCTTGAATTGCTGGAATTATTTTTTAATTTATTTTGGATTATATTTTAATATATGATTTGATTTTATATGCTATTATATTATTTAAGAACTTGGACTATAATTTAAAAAATAAATTTCTATACCATTACTTATTTTTATAAGGCTTTAATATTAGAGGCATATAAACTTCACAGTAATTAGAAAGTTTTGCTTCTTAGATTTAGAAGAATTATAACAATATTTGCCAAAAAATTTCTGAGATATGGTTGACAGCTTTCTTAATTTCTTCCACTGTTATTGGTTTATTTAGTTTTTCTTGAGTCAATTTTGATGATTCATAGTTTCTAAAAAAATGTTTTTTTCATTTAAAAGAGACATGATTGGGCTTCCCTGGTGGCGCAGTGGTTGAGAATCCGCCTGCCGATGCAGGGGACACGGGTTCGCGCCCGGTCTGGGAAGATCCCACATGCCGCGGAGCGGCTAGGCCTGTGAGCCATGGCCGCTGAGCCTGCGCGTCCAGAGCCTGTGCTCCGCAACGGGAG
>NW_006796233.1:60571-83766 GCF_000442215.2 Lipotes vexillifer
AAAAAAAAAAAAAAACAGACATGATTTATTAGCAGCCTTTGCCTGTCTAAAGAGGAGAAATTTGTTTGTGTTATTATATTTTATACTTGTTTTTGCTTTTTTTCCCTCTCTCAGCCATTATTTCTGGTGAAAGAGAATTGCAGTGCTTCTCTGAAGGTTGAATGTAGTTTGTCATCTACAGTTACTATCCAAATACATAGATCTACTATTTACTTCCTCCATAATATTCTCAATAACAAAAGACTATTAGCACTTCCAGTTTTAGACCATGTCATCTTCGATTTAGATATTAGCAATAGTTAATATTAATCCAGCAATAAAGACAGGATACAACATGGTAGTTACTGGCTTAATTATATATAAATTTTAAATTTTAACATTTCATTAAAAAAAACTGAAAAAGAGGGAGAAATCAACTACTTTTCAAATAACCCTTTCTTGAACTATAAAAGTACAGCCTGTTCTTGTTACCTAATTATATCCAGCCACATTTTAATATTCTCTTCTCACCTGAAGCTACAAACAAATTTGTGGAAAGAAAGGTGAAAGCACTGTTGCATAATTAGAAGACCCCATACTTATAAAACAGCTTTGCACTTGTTATGCAGTTGAACATATTTTCTATTTCATTCTCTTCTTCAGAAATCCAAATTCGGTATTTGTTGGATTTAATTGTATACTTTCCTTTGTGATTGATTTTGTCAATTTATATTTGCCTGTGCTTTTCTCAAGCTTGTTCTCCACATCTTAGGTTCACTTTTCAATTTGGTTGATTCTTCATTTGAATATTTCTAATAATTTTAACATTTTTATGACATAATTTCTCTCTCCTTAAAATATTTCCTTAGCTCTCTCCATTTTTATTCAGTCTGTTTTCTCTTCTTTTCTCTTCTTAAAATATGGAGCCCATATTTTTATTTTTCTGTGTTCAGTGCTTATTATGTAAAATTTTATATTATTGGTTAATATGTTCTTCATCTTAAATGTCACACTATATTTTCTTCTTTCTGTTGCAAATACTTTTTTCACATAAATAACTTATAGGTACTTTTTGTTTGTTTGTTTACTCATCCATAAATGGGCAGCAGAATGAAGAACGATTATCTGAAAAATATATCAAATAAATTAAGTTCTTTTTGCACTCCTGAATTTTGTAATCCTTAAAAATCAACCTAGAGTACTATGTAGGACTGGGTAGCCTAGGTGTATAAAATAGGTACCCTCCACTTTATGCCATTATTTAATAGTTTACAGTAATGTGACCTTCCTATTTAGTTTGTAGTTTCATTTACATGTATCTTGCTCTGAAATAACAGAGCTACAGTGTGAGGAATTGTAGCTATCTTTACTTTCTCATCCACAATTCATTATCTAACGCCATCCCTACTTCTGATTTCCACCTTAACCATGACACTATAACTGCTCTTCTCTCTAATACCAGTGACTGCCGTGGTCCATTAGCCAAGTCTAACAGACAATTCTTACCTCTTATTTTCTTTAAGCATAGAGCAACATTTGGCCACTCCTTTATTCTTGAAACCTCGCCTCATTTAACTTCATTTCTTCTGCCTCTTCTATGTTAGTAATCAGTGTCTTATCTTTGCTGGTACATAATGTAGTACCTGAGATTGTCCTGGATCCTTTTTCTCCTCTTTGTCTCTACCCACTTCCTAGATGATCTCCTATAAACCTTTGGTTTTAAGTACATTGTATATGCTGTGGGCTCCCAAGTTTATATTTTAAGCTCTGACATCTTTAAGTTCCAAGACTTCTATATCCAAACTGCCTACTTGATATGTCTTCTTTAATGTCTCATAAAAATCTCAAACTTGATATGTCCAAAAAAATGTTTTGTGTTTTGTTACCTATTTCATTTATCTTCCTCCTTTAGCCTCCCAATCTCAGGAGTTTCATTGTTTCTTAAGAAACAATCATCCACTCAGTTTTTCAAATCAGAGATTGAGGATCCTCATCTGTATTACTTCTCAAATCTACACTCAGCAGCCAGAAGAATTTCTTAAGAACATACATCATGTCACTTTGACTTTCCTACTAAATTCCTTTAATATTTTCCATTTCTAGTGCAATGACATTGGAACTACTTATCACAGCTTTATTTAATTCATGAGTCTTCATTTGTTCTTCTGCTTTCCTTTCCAAACTCATCTTGACCCTTTCCACAGTCAGTCTGTATGCTTGATTATATTGTTCTGTTTGCTTTTTTATTTCAAGCCCCTTTTATTCACTGGACTTCCACCTGGCTCCTACAACTGCTGGATTGCTATTGCCCCATATTTTTGAAAGGCAAGTTTATTATCATCCTTTAGTTATCAATTTGAAAGTCATGTTCTCAGAGATGCCTTCATAACCACTGAATCTAAGGCAAGTTCCTCATCCTCCATTACTATCTGCTGCTATTTATCACAATCTGTAATCTTTTTTTCCTTTTTTCATGACAGGGACCTCACCTATCTGATTCATAGCATTAACTCAACTCCTTGTGTGGCATCTGCATGTCTAGATAAAGAATCTAGAGGCCCTAAGCATTGATAAGATGGTAGAGCCCTTCTCCAACAAACATTAAGTTTAAAATATATATGAAACTGAAAAATAAGTCTGAAGTATAAGCTGATCTTTATCATGATGACTTTTTTGAGTGAATAACTTAGTAAACATTAGAATTTTTCTCATATTTTTGGTGATCCTACTTTGAAGACACTTTTTTTTTAAATATAGAAGTTTCAAGTGTACAACATCATCATTAGGCATCTGTATACACCACAAAGTAATCACCACCACAAGTCTAGTTACCATCCATCAGCATTCAATTGACCCCCTATATCCATTTTCCCATCCACCCCGAATCCTCTTCCCCTCTGGTAAAAACTAACCAGTCTTCTCTGTATCTGTGAGTTTGTTTTTGTCTTATTTTGTTTGTTTAGATTTCACATATGAGCTAAATCATATTTTATTTGTCTTTCTCTGTCTGACTTATTTCACTTAACATAATACCCTCAAGGTCTATCCATGACATTGAAAATGGCAATATTTCATTCTTTTTATGGCTGAGTAATAGTCCACTATATATGTATATCACCTCTTCTTTATTCATTCATCCATTTCTGAACACTTAGGTCATTTCCATATATTGGCTATTGTAAATAATGCTGCTATGACTATAAGGATGCATATATCTTGTTTTCTGGCTGTCTTTGTAGTTCCTCTCTTTTTCTTTCTTCTTCTCTTTTACTCTTCCCTCGTGTTTTGGTGGTTTTCTTTAGTGTTATATTTAGATTCCATTCTCATTTTACTTTGGGTAATTAAGGTTTTTCCTGATAGTTACTGAGGTTAACATATAATATTCTATATAAATAGCAGTCTGTTTTAAGTTGGTAGCAACTTCAATTGGAACACATCACAAAACTTTTATCTTTTTATTTTCCCCCTATATTTTATACTGTTGATAACATTTTACATCTTTTTATTATATGCATCCCTTAACTAATTATTGTAATTTAAGTTAATTTTACTACTTTTGTCTTTTAACCTTCATGCTTGCTTTACAAGTGGTTGATCCATTCTTTCTTTATTATATATTTACCTTTCCTAATGAGATTTTTACTTTTGTATGTTTTCTTATTATTAGTTCATTTCTTTTCAGCTTAAAGAAGTTCCTTTAACATTTCTTGTAGGACTGGTTTAGTTGTGGTAAACGCCTTTAGTTTTTGCTTATCTAGAAAACTCTTAATCTCTCCTGAGTGATAACCTTGCTAAGTAGAGAATTCTCTTTTGGAAGTTTTTTTCTTTCAGCACTTTGAATATATCATGCCACTCACTTCTGAAAAATCTGCTGATGACCCTTATGGGCTTTCCCTTGAATATAACAAGTTGTTTTTCTCTTTGTGCTTTTAGGATTCTCTCTTTATCCTTGCCATTACCATTTTAATTATAATGTGCCTTGGTGTGTGTCTCTTTGGATTCATCTTATTTGGAATAATTTGGGGCTTCCTGGACCTGGATGTCTGTTCCCTTCCCCAGATTAGAGAAGTTTTTAGCCACTATTTCTTCCAGTAGTTTTTCGGGCCCTTTATCTCTCTCTTCACCTTCTGGGAAGAAGGTATAATGAGAATGTTATTCCACTTGATGTCCAAAAGTTCCCTTAAGGTATCTTCAATTTTTTAAATCCTTTTTTAATTATGCCATTCTGTCTGGGTGAGTTTCATTGCTTTTTCTTCCACCTCACTGATTCATTGTTCTACCTCATCCTGTCAGCTACAAGACCTCTAGTAAATTATGACCTCTGTTTTGTACTTTCTTTTTTTCCATCTCTTTGTTGAAGTTCTCATTTTGTTCATCTATTCTTCTCTTGAGTTTAGGGAACATCTTTATGACCATTACTTTGAGCTCTTTATTAGGTAGACTGCTTATCTCCATTTCCTGTAGTTCTTTTTCTGGGGTTTTGTCTTGTTCTTTCATTTGGAACATATTCCTCTGCCTCCTTATTTTGCCTAAATGTCTGTGTTTGTTTCTATGTATTAGGTAAATCCGCTACCTCTCCCAGTCATGAAAGAGTGGCCTTATGTAGGAGATGTCCTGTGGGACTCAGAAGCACAATCCCACCTGGCCACCAGAGCCAGGTACTCAAGGGGTGTCCCCATTGTAGGCTGCATATGCCTTCCTGTTGTGGGAGGGCCATGCTTGATGTGGCATGCCCTGGCCAGCTGTGAGGCCTGGGCAAAGCTGAGGGATGGGTGTAACTCTCATCAGGGTGTGCCCATTGGAGGCGGGGTTAGAAGGAGAATTCCAGAATGGCACCCACCAGCACTGGCATTGGCAAGGTAACCTGAAAGTGCAAAAATTGTGCCTGCCAGTGTCTCAGTCCTTGGGGAGCATCCCAACTAATTCTTCCCTCTCTGGTAGTTGCTTTAAGGTTAGTGTGTACCCTTCACCTACAGTCTATGCACTATTCAATCTGATGTTTTTGTGCTGGTTTTCACGTTGAGTCTATGCACTAGATTTTTAAGAGCGGGTTTTCCATTCCCTGCAGTTCTATAGTTCTTCTGGGCATATTCCCTGTCGGTTTGGTTTACAAAGTCAGGTGTTTTAGGGGCACATCTCTCCTGTGCAAGACTTAGGGGTTGGGGTACCTGATGTGGAGCTCAAATTCCTCGCTCCTCAGGGAGAAGATCCATACCTTTGTAACCCTTCCCAATTGTGGATCACTGCTGCTGGGGTGTTTTTTTTTTCCCCTTGGTGATACCATGTCTCTGCCTCTCCTACCTGTCTTGATCTTTGTTTTGGAGGCTCCCTTCATCCAGTTTTCTGGTCCCTTTTTGAAGGAATTATTTTATATGTAATTGTAGATTTATTGTGTTTGGGGGAGGAGGTGAGTTCAGGATTTTCCTATGCCGCCATCTTGAACCTTCTCCTGATAGCACTTTAAATAAGTACTTAGGTTGTCTTGTAGGTATTCTTATATTACTTAAAAAATAGTACTTTATTAACAAATGAAGAAATGAGTGAATGGATATTGTAAGTTTGATGCAACATAAGGATTCCTAGTGCTTCCTGATATCTTGGGAAAAGAAAACTGCTCAGTTCTTATATTCAGGAAGTCTCTTTTCAGGTGGAAGTCTCAAAACATCTTATCAGGTATGTTTTTAATTCATGTAGAGTGGGACAAAAGCCTTGATGATCGACTGAAAATTGGAAATATAACAACTTTGCTGCCAATCAAAGATGGTGTGGAAGATGGAGAAACTCATAGGGGAAAAAGGTTTATGGTGAAGGAAGTTGCTGCCTCTGCTTTTACTGTTGCAACTATTACTTTTCTGGATATTATAAAGGAAGTAATTGAAGAAGGAAGCTATTCATAAGAGGAGAGGACGATCCTGGATTTAAGCCTACAAAGGATAAAATTTCCATTACTTTAGGACACTGTGCTGATTATTACTCCTACAGAAGACTTTTACTTTTATTTTGATAAATACAGTTTTATTAAGGGATTGGTCTTCCACAGTTTGCTGCATACCCATTACTTAGTCAACTCCAAAAATTGAATAATGATGTTTTTAGATAATATATCATCATTGATTTTCAAAAGGAGCTCAGTGTCTTTTATCTCAAGGACAATTTTAGTTTCAAGATTCTTCTTATCCCCACCATTGTTTCTCACCACCCACCATCTGTTGTGAATATTAGTAAGGATAATCGCTTCTCAGCCTTTTGGCTAAGATCAAGTGTAGTATATTAGTAAGGATATGCACTTGCTTTTTGCCTTCCTTTAGTATTCCAATTTCTAAAGAAAGTAGAGATCCTGGGAGATATTGCCATTTTTCAGGTTTATTACCTGGCAAGTGTTTTTGACAGACCAATTACAATTTTGCACAACAACATTCTTATATTAATATAAAATTGGAAGTCCACCATAGAAAATGCCTTCAGTAGGGCTGATAAACATAAGAAATAGGTAAGGAATATGGACATGGAGAGAGTGTAGCATGTCTTTTGCCTTTTCATTATTTACACCTTCTATGGATTTGATGTGGCGAAAGATTCATTTTGCCGTATTCAAGAACCTTACAAGTCAGCTTTGACATAGAAGATGAAGTAAGTTCTTCAGTTTCATAAGGAGGATATTTCTGATGATGATCTTTCTACACTGAACCAGCATAATAGATGAAAGAAAGTGAAACAGCCCAGAATGAAGAAATGTAAATATACAAATTAATCACATCTGAAATAAAAGGCAGGTATATTTTATTGTTCATTTTGGTCAATTTCTGTGAGTGGCTGGATGAGGGACAACACTGTAAATCTGCTCCTGCATTGCTATCTTTCCAGGAGGACTTACTCACAGTTCAGAATCCAGACTGAAAAAGAGTTGGTTATTCTTTTTACAGCATCACTGCAGGTGTTCCTTGCCTTTTAAACCTAATACCCTACTACTAACATTTAAGTTTACAGTACAAATAAACATAAGATTGATTATTTGCATTACAAAATAACATATGATTTTTAACAAGATTCTTCTATATAATAAGTCCTCTTCCAAAGTTCACAAAAAATGGGAATCCGTTTATCAAATGTTAATTATTCAACCTTTCAGGATCATAACTATTATGCTTTCTGTGAGATAAACTTGCTTTTGGAAATAAATACTTTCAATGCTTGGCACTTTTCCTAAAGAAAAACAGCAATTACTGAGAACAAGTTACTTAACTGTATAGTTCAGCAAGCTGTCATGTTTGTAGGTAATAAAGGCTTAAATGCAATCCACAGCTTTCCTAGGGGCAAGCAGAGTTTCCTCTTTGCTGAAGTAATATGATCAGATATTCTAGGTTTTTTATGCTTTTAGACATTGCCAGAGTTTGTACTAGCTGTAAGCAACTAAGAGTAGAGGTGACAGGTAGGCCAGAATATAATGAATTGTAGTAATCCTAGCAAGAAATAATGGAAGCACATCTGAGGGTTTTTCTGTCCCTGGGAGACTCAGTAAGATATACTCTAGAAAGGCTCCTAGGATGATAATAAGATGACTGTGCAACCTGATTAATATGGACCTCAAAAACAAAGCACAGACTAAAATCAGTTCAGTGTTATGAGCCCTAAGACATTGAGGAGGATATACTAGATGTCAGAGGGGAGAACTAAAAAGAAATATAAAGATTGATGTTGAGGAGACCCTATGAGTAATAATTTAGTCTTGTCTACATGTAACTTTAAAAAGTTGGATGATATCCAAGCCTGAATTTCAGAGAGACCATTATGTGGCATGCAGAAAGCCATCATAAGGCCCATGGGGATGGGAAACAGACCGGAGTGTGTCATCTGTTCTTATCTGACATAGAAATATATTGGTTCTAAAACCAACATTCACAATAAATAAGTAAATACAAACTTATATTTCATATATATATATATACATATATAAGCAAAGCCACATATTAAAATTACTATTCTTTTTGTTTCATGTAAATACAAATATATACTGTCACTTAAAGGACACAGTCCTACCCTCAAAAAGCTTATATTTCAAAACAGTTACAATGTAAATTGTTTCCAATTATAGTTTACTATTTTTTTTTTTTTTTTTCCCCGTGGCATGTGGGTTCTTCCTGGACCGGGGCACGAACCCGTGTCCCCTGCATCGGCAGGCAGACTCTCAACCACTGTGCCACCAGGGAAGCCCTATAGTTTACTATTAAATTGCCCTATTTTTTTTACTTTTGTTTTTCAGAATATCCTATGTGCTTTTAGCTATTTTTCCCTTGGTAATTTTTGAGATTCAAAAAGAGTTAAGAAAAGTGATGTTTGTAGAATAATAGAGGCTGTGATATTGAGGATTATAGACACCTATAATCAATGGACTATAAAGTGCTGACATTTAAAATAAATATTTATTTCAACAGATTAAAAATTCTTGTATAAAAACTGCAGTGCATTAAAAAATGTTAAACAATCCAGTTTTGTTTTTCCGTAACAACAGGCGGGAACTAAATCTAGAAAGATTCTTGGAATAGAACACTAAACTTGTAATGATAAGTTTGTTTTTGAACAGGAAGTTGTGTATTAGAGGATAAGAGCTGTGTCCACAGGACAGAAACACGCAAGGAAAGCCAGATTTGATTAGTCTTCCGGATGCTGGCTGCTAACTATTTCGTTTCCTCTGGGTGGACATAATTTTAAAATAGTGGTCTGAAATAGCTATAGAATGCCAAATAATAATTTTAAAAATTAAAAATATTTTTTCCTATAAGCTTTATTTCAACTATCAAATTTTATCCAGTTTCCCTCAGTGCTCTAAAACTGTTCTCAGATAGCAGTGAACTTTACGTATTCTTAACTAGGCCACATTTAATATAGAAGCATATTTTTAGATTCATTCTTCTCAAATTTTACTTATGAATCTCCTAATGTGAGTTTGTCTTGAGTTCTACCCCAAAGAGCAAAAATAATGCTATTTCTTAATCTTACCCCAATAGTAATGTGTATATATATAAATATTTATATATATATAAATAAAATTTACATATATAAATTTTCATAAGCCAACACATTTAACTTTTTGACAATGATGGTGATTAACTAAATTTCTAAATTTTCCTTCTTTTACAGGCCACATTTTATTGACATTTTCAGAAACCTCTTAAGTAGCACAATGTGGTACATTATTTTAATGCCTCTATAAGAATCCTTGTGTAATTTTATATACTTCCTGCAAATTATACATTTATATTTGTAAGTTCTTGTTCAACCTGATTCATGGTCATGTGGTTCATACATATGAAAAAGCATGAAGTTCCACTGATTTTATTTATATTTTAAATTAGAGATTTCATTCCATTTATATATTTTATGAAAATGCTTACATGGTACTAGTTTAACTTAAGTAAGTGGGCAGTCAGTTGCCTAGTACAGCCACTTGTTTAGGAAAATGATAGTCATTTATGATTTAGATACATTTATATGCAAGATGTAATCACAGAAAGGGTCACCAAACCTGTTCTTTTCACTGTAATTGAATTTCCAATTAATTTAGGGATGACTGATTTAATGCCTAAATGAATACTCTAACTTTGGTAGCAAACTACTCATCATGACAGCAAGTAGTTTCTTGGTCTGTTTAGAATGTGTCAAAATTTATGTGGCATTGCATGCACAAAGACAAAAATAATAGAAAAACATATCTAAGGAGAATAGAGCATACATTGTATTATGTGATCTTCAAGTTTTCGAATCATATGTGTTATGAGTCCAAGAATTAAACAAAAACTATAACTACTATGTTTCATGTCTATACCATACCTTTTAACTTCATATTTTCAACTACTGTAACTATGCTGCTATTTTATAACAGTTGTGCCAATTTAAAAAATCACTAAGAAATATTATATGCTTGCCATTTGAGCTAAAAAAAAAAGGCCCATTTTTAATACTGAAGTACATTAATTCTTCTGAGAAAGCTGTGGATTATATTTAAGCTCCTTGTTAATTATATTAATAAGGTTAATCATGGTTCATATCATTACAGACAAGTGTGAGTTCCTAAGCAAAACTAGAGGAACATCATCTCATATATTTTCCCAGTACTTTATAATATCTTCCAAATGAAAATAATTCAGCAATAAAATTGTTTCAAACAACTGATCCCACAATTTTGTTATGTAATAATAACAACCAAATGATTTCTACCTAACATTTACAAAGTTTTTTTTTTAAATACATGCATACTTTATCTAACATTTTACTGTTGCAATTAATAAACTATGGTTTTAGGCCAAAATAGGGTATGTGGAAAACCTGAAACAGAGGTGCACACTGTAATTGGTTGAGTAGTAAGTGGTTCATTGCTTTCTTATCCTTTATCCATTATTTATCTATTTTGAATGACTTTTTGTTTTAAATGTTCTGTGATTCCTTTTGCAGGAATGATGCCTTTTGAGCTAAAAGTTTGAAATGTAAAGAGAATGACCTCATATATATTATATCACATTATCATGTATTTTATCCCAAACAGTTTTACCTCCCTCTCCATTAACACAATCCTTTCTTTTGTTGTAAGAATTAGCACTTGTTTATACTTACAAGATTAAGTTTATTTTGTTAAAAACAAGTAAAGTTATATCCAGGATTTTTTTTTTTTTTTTTTTTTTTTGCGGTACGCGGGCTTCTCACCGCTGTGGCCTCTCCCGTTGCGGAGCACAGGCTAAGGATGCGCAGACTCAGCGGCCATGGCTCACGGGCCCAGCCGCTCCGCAGCATGTGGGATCTTCCCGGACCGGGGCACGAACCCGTGTCCCCTTCATCGGCAGGCGGACTCTCAAGCACTGCACCACCAGGGAAGCCCTATCCAGGATTTTTAATAACATTTTTCAAAGTAAAGTCCCAATTAGGCCATTGACCCCCTTTTAATTAAGATAAAAATTTGGAAAAATTTGGTTTCTCTTTTAAATGGTTTTGTTCTCAATGCCTTTTTTTTCTGAATCAGTTGTCCTGTGATAAAAAAGATTTCTGATATTTTTGCACTCTAAGAAGCATCCACTTAGAATAAGGAAAGAAGGAAATGGAGTTAACATATATTGAATTCCAACTTTCTTACTTAATCCTTACAACAGTCATCTTATTAAGCATTATTGTCATCATTTTATTTTTCTGGAAAATGAAGTTCAGAGATATTAAATAATCTATCTGAGCTCACACATTTAGCCTGTGAAAAAGTTGGAATGCAAGCTCTGGTTGCCCAGATTCCTAACTCCTTGCCAAACTTCAGCTTTGAGAAGGTTTAGGAAGCTTTGGGAGGAATCTGCAGGAGCAGATTCTTGGTCCCAGGTGTGAGAAACATAAAGATGCTATTATTGTGATTCATAATCCAGTAAAAGTCAGCAAGCTTGACAGTATTAGAAATATTGTCCTTGATCAGTATCCATAGAATGAATGGAACAGAGAAAGATAATCTTGATGTTGTTCTATAATATATTATTTTAGAAATTTAATAATGTATATGAATATTTGCATAAATTGAAATTTTAAAAATATTTGAAAAGACTGACACGTTATGTTACTTGTGTGTTATTTGAAACTTTCATTTGCATTTGAACTTTCCTGTACTTTACTTGATAAAGAGATATTCAGCGTACCAGGCACGAGTAACATTTATGTTGGTAAGGGGGATACCATTAAACTTCTTTGTTTTAATGAATGTTAAGAAATATCTAGAAGTGACAATAGAGTTAGAACATGCAAAATGCCTAAAGAATGAAGGTTTCAAGATTATTCAGAAATGATATTCAAGCAGAAAGCAATTGTGTAGAGCTAATGTCATAGGTCATATGTGCTTTGGGTCAGTCCCGTAGAAAAATAATGACCTCTAAAAATAAGTCGCTGAATTCCTATTAAAATTAAAGGTATGACTCTATTTTCCATGATATTTTACACCATCCAAGCTCAAGAGTGAGTTGACTTTCTATCTAGATCAGATATCAATGATATAAGGCCATGGACCAAATCTGGTCAGACACCTTTTTTGCATATAAAGTTTTACTGGAACACAGAGACACTCATTTGTTTATGCACTCATTTGTTTATGGCTGTTTTCATATGGCCCCAAAAGCCATATGACTGTTACTATTTGGTCCTTTACAGAAAAATTTTGTCTACCACCCTGATCTAATTGAAGGACTAGAAATAGTACTCATTTGCTATGTACATAATATTCAAACATACTCTTTTTTCTTCTCATCAGTTATGTTTACTCTTAGTGTCATTCAAGAA
Organism: Lipotes vexillifer; assembly: GCF_000442215.2. NCBI lineage: Eukaryota > Metazoa > Chordata > Mammalia > Artiodactyla > Lipotidae > Lipotes > Lipotes vexillifer. Next base: position 72,845 of record NW_006796233.1, read on the forward strand.
AATGAGGTTTAAGAATCAGTGTTATCAGACTTCAGAAATCTCTTCGCAGACATCCATCCACTTTCCCCTTTTTTCTTAAAAGTCCCTCTCTTTCCTGTCTCCCTTTCTTTTCTCTCTCTCTGTCTCTCTTTTTGTATAATTTCCTCTAAGTCCCCTGTATTGCATTTAAGTGTTGCTTTATTTATTGTTATCCTAATGCATTGAATGATTTCACAGAATGGTGTGCGCCCTGGCATATTATCTTGTTGAACTATTCAATTAAATATGATAATGTTGAGCACACTGACACTGTTAAACACTCAGGTGAATGAGCAATTCACTGTGAAGTGCAGAAGTATTTGAAGTCATCTGCATGTCTACAAGCAATATATTTTTATATGAGTACTTCAGGCTTCTAGTGAATGGTACACGCTAGGGAAAAAAAGCTACCAAGAAATTAGAATATATAGAAGACTTAAAAGACATCAGAGAAATTATAATTTTTAATTGTTTCCTGACATATGCAAAAAGAAATGTGTAAATTGGATATTAAAAGTTTTTTCAAACAGTCATAAAGTGGTTCAAGTTTACAAAGCACTGTACTTAACTCATTTCTATGAAGTGTATCACTATAGTCCTCAGCCTTTCTCAAAAATGTATCATTTAGAGATATTTTTCCTCAAAGTCTAATTAGTATTGTTCTATATTGTTCCATTTTGTATCATTTATATTGCAACCTTTTTTTCTGGAAGTTGGATAGTTAATGTACCCTGAGCTACTTACAGCACGTTTAGCTATGAAAACAACCTTTTAGAACATCTGGGGCACAAAAATAAAGACGGTTCCTGATCAATGACATGTAGGTGGCAACTGAAGAAAAACAATCCCTTAATATTGTGCTGAAAATTCAAATTAAATGTCTACTTTCACTGGGAGGTCTTTGTTTCTGAAAATTAATTCTACTGAGAAGCCCTTTTGTTCTGTTGGAGAAGTCGCATTTCTGGCAGGAGAGTGCTAGAATGCAATTATTTTTCACTATGATTTAGAGAGAAATGAAAGATGAGACTGTTTAGGAAATCTTCAAAATAGTTTAAACCTATTTTACTTAAAAATGTTCAAATAATCTCATTGTAACTTGTGTGATGAAATATATAGTGTCTTTGACTATACAGATTTTTATATATATTTATACACCTGTTAGATATTCATATACATGTTAAAGTTCTGGACAAATTCTTCCCTGACTGGGAATTGGAATTGATATATAATTCAGAAAAATGGAAAACATTTATTAGACCTCCGTGAGATAAAAATGTAGTTAATTCTTAAGTAATTACAAAATATAAAACTCATAAAACCTTATGTTTCTATTTGCAGCTTTTCAGTTCTTGTTTTTCACACCAAAAAACTTAAGAAAAAAAAGGAAGTAAAATGCCTGTCACAGGGCTTTGCAAATAATAGTATTTGGTATGTGTGTGTATATATATATATATACATATATACACATATATATGTATATATATGTATATATATATTTCTTCTTTCATTCATTAATATTATCAATATTTGGATATAGTTATGTAGAAATGGGCAAGGTAGGTGAAATACAAAGTTTATTTGTTGATTCTATGATTCATAAAGACATTCCACATATCACTGCTCAATATCATTCTTATTTTTAAAATACTGCTTTATGTTGTAGTGTGTAGTCATATTAAATCCACATCATTACCTGCTCTTCTTATAAGCCTATACCCTTTTGCCTATAGAGCCGTACTATTTGCTATTATTTGCTTGCTTACTTTTGAACCAGTATCTGCTTCCTTCAAACTATTGATTTGACCTTGATCTATAAAATGGGACCAAGAACAATCCACAATGCCTATCATTTTAGAAATGATAAAGTAATATCACAAGCATATAAACAAAAAAGCAAACAGCTCAGGTCCAATGGAAAAATAATCCATGGGATGCAAGATGCATTTGAGAAGCTCTTTGGTAATCAAAACAAAAATGATGAAGAATTAAAGATGAAAGTTGTATTTGAGTGAGTGGGAAGTAAAAGGAACAGTTACAGGAAATACTATAAAACAAATGGAACAGAACTAGTAATCAAAGGCATACTTGAAGAAAACTTTTCACAGCTATAAAGAGAGAATTAATCACGGCATGAGGGTTCAGTGTATACATACAAAATAGGTAAAAAGAGATGCATGTTCTAGATACACCTTGAGAGATATAATTATCACATATTATTTCTTTAACTGAATAATTAGCATTTGGGTAGAAAAATAAAACAGATAATGCTCAAAAAATTAGGCTGGTCTCATATTTCCTGTCTACAACATAACATGATAGGTGAGCAAAATCTACTGAATTTGAACGGTTAAAAATTACGATGTGCAATTTTTATTCACAACTGGGCTGTCATTAAATAATGAAAACAATGGAAATATAGACTTTTATATAATGTCAGAAAATATTTTAAAATTTTAAATTTAAAAAATTTACAGAGGAAACAAAAAATCCTCTTCAAAAATAATCTTGATGATATATTGCAGCTAACTGAATGATGAAACAAAATTCAAAATTAAAAAATTGGGGGAATATGAAGACAATGTCTGATGATGAGCATTGAAATCAAGTAAACATGTAGTTGAAGCTAAACTAAAAAGCAGTGTTACCTGGTGGTTTGGAGCACGTGTTCTGGGGAGACAAAATGAGATTCACTTCATGGGTGGATCACTTAGAAATCTGTGGCCTTGGGCACTTACTTTCTCTAAGCCTCAGATTATTTTTTCTTAAATTGAGATAGTAATGGAAACAATCTCAGAAGGTAACTTAGTGATCAAATAATACATTTTAAGTGTTCTACATAGTTCCTAGCTTAGTATTACTAATTAACATTGTTTTAATTGTGGTGATCAAGTGTAATGGAGATTTATTCTTGAATGAAACCATATATAATATGAAGATAATAATGCAATCTCAAAAGTCTGGGTCTAAAATCCCAGACTGCATTACAAGAGATTAAGTAGGAGCGAGGTGGGGATGGACCAACAGGCAGGGAAGAGTGTTTTAAAATCATGGTAATGTACTAAGCTTATATTTATTTTTGAGGTTTAAAATTAGATTTAGGTTTGAAATATGTTGGAAAAAATAAAGTAACCTAAATCAAACTAAAAAGTAGATATGATCATTTAAATCACATGAGAAGATATACATAAAGACCATACAAGTAGCAAAGCAGAATTTAAGAAATAAGAGAAGCACCAACAATAAGAATCATAAACTAAATACAACAAAAAGAATAAAAATAAAAAATAAATATTATTAAAATATTTGGGTTTAGAAATTTTTTGCATAGATACATAGTGCAAGTTAATTTTTAAAAAGTTGTAAATGTTATATAATCATGACTGTCACACAAATCTAGAGGAATATATGTCAAAGATGTACTTGCCTATTTACATCTGTAATGAAGGAACCAGTGAGATATAAAGCTGGTTCAAAGACCATTTAAGGAACTGGGTATATACTATGGTCATTGAAGAAAAGGTGTTGGAATAAAAATGTTAGATTATATATAAAACTGTTTAAAGTCCTACATGGTAATAAAATGATAACCTTTTATGACAAAAATATGAATCTTTTAGGACAAAAGTTAATTACTTCTTCACCCTAAAATATTAAGAAATTAACATGTAATTTCAGAACCTAAATCCTGATTAATAGTAAATAATGTATCAAAGGGACTTACATTTCCCTTGTGAATTAAATACTCCATGTGTGGGCCTGTTATTCAGTGCATTAGTATGACATTGAAAAAACATACATTCCTTTCTTTGCTTTATTCCCAAGTTTTGGATAATGTTTCTTAACAGTCAATGCTACTATTATTCTGAAAAGTACTATTTATTGAGTGTTTATTTCCATGGGTCTTCACTACATAGAATAGTTTATTTTACAAAAATGCATGAGAGGGCTTCCCTAGTGGCACAGTGGTTAAGAATCCGCCTGCCAATGCAGGGGACGTGGATTCAAGCCCTGGTCCAGGAAGATCTCACATGCCGCAGAGCAACTAAGCCCATGTGCCACAACTACTGAGCCTGCTCCCTAGAGCCCGCAAGCCACAACTACTGAGCCCACGCTCCACCACTGCTGAAGGTTGCGCGCCTAGAGCCCGTGCTCTGCAACAAGAGAAGCCACCAGAACTAGAGAAAGCCCACACGCAGCAATGAAGACCCAGCACAGCCAAAAAAAAAAAAAAAACTGCATGAAAAATCTAAGGTATCCATTTTTAAAAACTCAAATTATAACCTTACATTTTGATTATTTATCAAAATAAATTTCATGAATTATAAATCAAACAACATTTAAAAGGTATTGATAAATATTTTCAAAAGCTTGAGAAGAACTCATAAAGGAAGGAAATAATGATTTGATTACCTAAAAATTTTAAAGTTTACAACATGAAAAATGCCACAACTATATTTAAAGAGAGAATACTCTGAACAAATGTAATAGGATGTTGGTACTTTTTTATAAAATGTCATAAAATTTATTTAATATTCCAATAAAATATTGTTAAAACTGTGAACAGATAATCTAAAAAAAGTATGGATAGCCAATAAAAATGTTCAATATCAATTAAATAAAATGTTAAAGTTTTAAAATACGACTCAAAGTTCTTGTGGGATTATAAATTAGTGCAAATTTATTGGGGAAGGTTCTTGGCAAATAAATCAAGTCTTTGCAAGCGCTCCTATTATTTTACCCATTATGCCCACTTTCCTAATATTATTTATAAAAGAAAATTTTAAAGTAATCATATTTTCCAACAATAGGGATTATTTAAATACATCATAATACATTAATTTAATAGACTATTATGCAGCCAGTTGAATTGTGCTTTTGATGAATATTTAATATTATAATATGTTTTAAGTATAAAAGCATCAGAAGAGTTACATAAAATATTCCAAATTTGAAATGTACAGTTATGCATAAAACATCTTTGACTTGTTCCCTATCTTCAGGGAAAGTATTTGGTCTTTCAATGTTAAGTATGATGGTTAGCCGTATGGTTTTTACAGATGCTATTTATCAGGCTGAGAAAGTTTTGTCTCTACTTCTAATTTGAGGGTTGTTTTTGTCATTAATGGGTTTTGGATTTTGTCAAATTTTGTATATGTCTATTGAGATGATCATATTTCTCTATTAATAAGGTCTGTTATATTAATTAATTTGGGGCTGTTAAATCAACCTGGCATTCTTGGGACTTGTTCATGGTGCATAATCCATTTATATACTGGATTTGGTTTGGTAGTATTTTGTTGAGGGGTTTTGCATCTATATTAAAATGTAGTTATCAATTAGTAGTTTTCTTCTTGTGAGTCTTTGGCTTTCAGATCATGGTAACAGTGGCCTCACAGAGGAGTTGAGAAGTAGTCCTTCCTGTTCTGTTTTTTTTGGAGAAGTTTATGAAGATTTGGTATCAGCTCTTCTTTGAATGTTTGGTAGAATTCACCAGTAAAGCCATCTATGTCTGTGATTTTCTTTGTGTGAAGTTTTAATTTTTGTTGAGATGTAGTTTGCATAGAACACTATATTAGGTTCAAGTGTACAACATAGTGATTAGATATTTGTATATGTTGCAAAATGATGACCACAATAAGTCTGTTACCATACATAGTTACAGAATTTTTTTTCCTTGTGATAAGAATTTTTAAGATTTACTCTGTTAGCATGTTTCAAATGTGCACTACAGTGTTAACTATAGTCACTGTGCTGTACATTACACCCCCATGTCTTATTTTATAACTGGAAGATTGTGCCTTTTGACTCCTTTCACCCATCACACCCACTCCCCTCCTATGGCAACCACCAATCTATTCTTTGTTTCTATGAGCTTGGGTTTTTGTTGTTGTTGTTATTTATTTTAAAAATTTTACATATAACTGAGGGTGTATGGTATTTGTCTTTGTCTGACTTCTTTCACTTAGTATAATCCCCTCAAGGCCCATCCATGTTGTCACAAATGGCAGGATTTCATTCCTTTTTATGGCTGAAAAATGATCCATTTTATATATACACCCCATCTTCTTTATCCATCAATAGACACTTAGGTTGTTTCCATTTCTTGGCTATTGTAAATAAGGCTTTAACGAACATGAAGATGCATATATCTTTTCAAGTTGGTGTTTTTGCCTTCTTCAGATAAATACCCAGAAGTGGAAATTACTGGATCATATGGTAGTTATATATATATATTTTTTTAATTAATTTATTTTTGCTGTGTTGGATCTTCATTTCTGTGTGTAGGGCTTTCTCTAGTTGTGGCAAGCGGGGGCCACTCTTCATCACGGTGCGCGGGCCTCTCACTATCGCGGCCTCTCTTGTTGCGGAGCACAGGCTCCAGACGCGCAGGCTCAGTAGTTGTGGCTCACGGGCCCAGTTGCTCCGCGGCATGTGGGATCCTCCCAGACCAGGGCTCGAACCCATGTCCCCTGCAGTAGCAGGCAGATTCTCAACCACTGCGCCACCAGGGAAGCCCCGGTAGTTATATTTTTAATTTTTTGAGAAAGCTCTGCTCCATACTGTTTTCCATAGTGTCTGTAGCAATTTACATTCCCATCAATAGTGCCCAAGTGTTGCCTTTTCTCCACATTCTCACCAACACTTGTTATTTCTTGTCTTTTTAATAATGGCCACCCTAACAGGTGTAAGGTGTGATATTTCATTGTGGTTTTGAGTTGCATTTCCCTGATGATTAGTGATGTTGAGCATGTTTTCACATACCTGTTGGCCATCTGTATGTCTTCTTTAGAAAAATGTCCATTCAGATCCTCTGCCCATTTTTTCAATCAGATCATTTGTTCTTTTTGCTATTACATTATATGAGTTCCCTATATATTTTGAATATTAACCCTTTATCAGATATATGATTTGCAAATATTTTCTCTCACTTAGTAAGTCACTTTTTCATTTTGTTGATGGTATCCTTTTCTGTGCAGAAGCTTTTTAGTTTGATGTAGTCCCACTTGTTTAATTTTGCTTTTATTGTCTTTGCTGTGGTGTCAAATCCAAAAAATAATTACTAAGATTAATGTCAAGGACCTTACTGCCTATGTTTTCTTCTAAGATTTTTATGGTTTCAGGTCTTACAGTCAAGTTTTTAATCCATCTTGAGTTAATTTTTATGGTTGGTGAAAGATAGAGGTCTAGTTTCATTCTTTTGCATGTGGCTGTTCAGTTTTCCCAACCTCATTTATCAAAAAGACTGTCCTTTTCCCATTGTGTATTCTTGACTGCTTTGTCTTAAATTAATTGACCATATACACATGGATTTATTTCTGGGGTCTGTATTCTGTTCCACTGATCTTTGTGTCTGTTTTTATGCAAGTACCATACTCTTTTTTTCTTTTTCTTTTTTTCTTTTTTTTTTTTTTTTTTTTTACCATACTCTTTTGAGTACCATAATTTTAGTAAAGTTTGAAATCAGGGAGCATGATACCTCCAGCTTTGCTTTTCTTTCTCAAGATTGTTTTGTCTATTCATGGTCTTTTGTGGTTCCATACAACTTTTTGAATTATTTGTCCTGTTTCTGTGAAAAATGTCTTTGGAATTTTGATAGGAATTACATTGAATCTGTAGATTGCTTTGAGTAGTATGGACATTTTAACAATATTAATTCTTCCAATCCATGAGCATGGAGTATCTTTACATTTTATTTGTGTCATCTTCAATTTCTTTCAATCAGTGTCTTAGTTTATAGTGTACAGGTCTTTCACCTCCTTGGTTAAATCTGTTCCTAGGTATTCTATTCTTTTTGTTGCAATTGTAAATGGGATTGTTTTCTTAATTTCTCTTTCTGCCAGTTTGTTATTAGTATTTCTATATATTGATACTGCATCCTGTGACTTTACTGAATTCATTTATTAGTTCCAGTTTTTGGTGGAGTCTTAAGAGTTTTCTACTTATGGTGCCATGTCACCTGCAAATAGTGACAGTTTTACTTCTTTCTTTCCAATTTGAATGTTTTTAATTTCTTTTTCTTTACTAATTGCTGAGCTTAGGACTTCCAATACTATGTTGAATAAAAGTGGTGAGAATGGGCATCATTGTCTTGTTTGTGATCTTAGAGAAAAAGCTTTCAGTTTTTTAGCATTGAGTATTGTTAGCTGTAGTTTTGTTATATATGGCCTATATTATGTTGAGGTATATTTGCTCTATATCCACCTTGTTCATCCAAAATGAATGCTGAATTTTGTCAAATACTTTTTCTGCTCTCATTGAGATGATCACATGATTTTTATCCTTTATTTTGTTAATGTGGTGTATCTTGTTGATTGATTTGGGGGTGTTGAACTATTCTTGAGTCCCTGCAATAAATCCCACTTGATTATGGTGCATGATTCATTTAACATATTGTTGAATTCAGTTTGTTAATATTTTGTTCAGAATTTTTGCACTTCTATTTATCAAAGATATTGGTAATTTTCTATTCTTGTGGTGTCCTTGGATGGGTTCATATCAAGGTAATGCTGGCTTTGTGAAATGAGTTTGAAAGTGTTCAATCCTGTTCTATCTTACAGAAAAATTCGAGAAAGATTGGTACTAATTCTTCTTTGAATGTTTGGTAGAATTCACTAGTGAAGCTGTTTGGTCTTAGACTTTTGTTTGTAGGGAGTTTTTATTACTGATTTAATCTTATAACTAGTAGTCAATCTGTTCAGATTTTCCATTATTTTCATGATTTAATCTGTAAGGTTGTTTGTTTCTAGGAATTTATCCGTTTCTTCAAGATTTTCCAATTTGTTGGTATATAATTATTCATAGTATTCTCTTATGATCCTTTGTATTTCTGTGGTATCAGTTATAACATCTTTATCATTTGTGATTTTATTTATTTGAGATCTCTCTTTTTTTCTTGGTGAGTCTAGTTAAAATGTGTCAATTTTATTTATCTTTTCAAAGAAGCAGCATTTGGTTTCATTCATTTTTTTCTATTATCTTTTTGCACTCTCTTTCATTTACTTCTGCTCTGATCTTTGTTATTTCCTTCCTTCTATTGACTTTGGGCTTTGTCTGTTCTTCTTTTTCTAGTTCCTTGGTGTGTAAAGTTATTTGAGATTTTTTTGTTTCTTGAGGTAGGCATGTATTACTATGAATTTCCATCTTAGAACTGCTTTTTGCTCCATCATAAGTTTTGATATGTTGTATTTTCATTTGTCTCAAGGTATGTTTTGATTTTGCTTTTTATTTCTCTGTTGACCCATTTGTTGTTCGGTAGCATGTTGTTTAGTCTTCATGTATTTGTGAATTTTTTAGTTTTCTTTTTGTAATTGATTTGTACTTTCATACCATTGTGGCTGGAAAGATGCTTGATATGATTTCAATCTTCTTAAAATTGAAACATATGATCTATCCTGGAGAATGTTCCATGTGCACTTGAGAAGTTGTGTGTTCTATTTGTTTTGGATGGAACGTTCTGTATATATCTAAGTCCATCTTTTCTAATGTGTTGTTTAAAGTTGATATTTACTTACTGATTTTCTGTCTGCATAATCTTTCCTTGGTATAAGTGGGGTATTAAAGTTCCCTGCTATTATTGTATTGTTGTCTATTTCTCCCTCGAGGTCTCTTAATATTTGCTTTATATATTTAGGTGCTCCTGTATTTGCATAAATATTTACAAAGGTTATATCTTCTTTTTGGATTGGCTCTTTTATCAATATGTAATGCCCTTCTTTGTCTCTTATTACACCTTTTCTGTTAAAGTTTATTTTGTCTGATATAAATATAGCTACCCTAGCTTTCTTTACACTTACATTTGCATGAAATATCTTTTTTCATTCCTTCACTTTCAGTGTGTGTATATCCTTGCATCTGAAGTGAGTCTCTTGTAGGCAGCATATAGATAGGTCTTGATTTTTTATCAATTCAGTCACTCTATATCTTTTAATTGAAGAATTTAATCCATTTACATATAAAGTAATTATTGATAGGTGTGTACTTACTGCCATTTTGTTAACTATTTTCTGACTGTTTTTTAGTTCCTTTGTTCCTTTCTTCTCTTGCTGTCTTCCTTTGTTGGTTGACAACTTTCTTTAAGGGTATGCTTACATTCCTTTCTCATTGTCTTTTGTGTATGTACTATAGATTTTTGTTTGGAAGTCACAAGGGGGCTTACATAATCGCTTATATATATAAAACAGTATTTTAAGTCTATAACAACTTAAGTTTGAACACATTCTAAAGTTCTACATTTTTACTCTTCCCTCCCAATGCTTTGTTTTTGATTTCACATTTTAGGTCTTTTTATCTTATGTATCCTTTAACTAATTATTGTATTTTCAGTTATTTTTACTAATTCTTCTTTTAAAATTCCTACTAACTTTATGTTTATATATATATTACTATATATATAGTATGTATACTTTTTAAGTTTATATATTAATATATATAACTATATATAAAACTTTATAACTTCACTATATATTTATCTTTACCAGTGAGATTTATATTTCTATATGTTCTCTTGTTACTCACTTGTACACTTTCTTTTTGGCTTGAAGAAGTCCTTTTCACATTTCTTGTAAGGCTGGTTTAGTAATGATGAACTTATTTAGCTTTTGCTTGTCTGAAAACTCTCTCCTTCAATCTGAATAATAACTTTGTTGGGTAGAGTATTCTTGGTTGGAAATTTTTTCCCTTCCAGTGCTGCCTTATTGCTTGCATAGTTTCTGTTGAAAAATCTGTTCATACTCTTATGGGGGTTCCCTTGTGCATAACAAGTAGTTTTTCCCTTGATGCTTTTAAGGTTCACTCCTGTCTTTGAGTTTTGACATTTTAATTATAATGTGTCTTGGTGTGGGTCTCTTTATGTTCCTCTTATTTGGAACTCTATAGACTTCTTGGATCAAAATGTCTATTTCTTT
>NW_006796233.1:83801-93801 GCF_000442215.2 Lipotes vexillifer
AAAAGTTCTTGGCCATTATTTTTCAATAAATTTTCTGTCCTTTTCTCTCTCTTTTCTCTTTCTGGGACTCCTAGATGTTAGTCTGCTTGATATTGCCACGTTAGTCTTTTAAGCTATTGTCACTTGTTTTCATTCTGTTTTCTTTTTGCTGCTCTATTGGGTGAAGTCCCCTGCCTTGTCTTTGAGTTTACTGATCCTTTTTTTCTGCTTCCTTTAGTCTGTTGTTGAACCCCTCTATTGTATTTTTCAGTTCAGATATTGTACTCTTAAGTTCTGTGACTTCTGTTTGGAACTTCCTTATATTTTCCTTGAAGTTCTCACTTTGTTCATCTATTCTTCTCTCGAGTTTGGTTAACACCTTTATGATCATTACTTTTAACTCTTTATGAGGTAAATTACTTATCTCTGTTTCATTAATTTTTTTGTTTTTAGGTTTTATTTTGTTCCTTTGTTTGAAATGTATTTCTCTGTCTCTTCATTTTTCTTGACTCCATGTTGGTTTCTATACATTAGATGAAACAGCCACTTCTTCCAGTCTTGAAGAGTTGGCCTTGTGCAGGAGATGAATCTTACTGTTTAATCTTGCTCTAGCTTTTGGTTGTCTCCAAACTTTTGTGATTGTCTAAGAAGGCTATTTTATTTTTAACAGGTCTCAGTAGTTGAGGGTGTGCCAAGACCAGAGAGTGTCCTAACTAGATTCAGGCTGTTTGGAGGTCAGACCCTCAGACAACAGCTTTTAAAGAATGCAAATATACAGAGTTCTGCAGGACCACATGCATAAGCCCCACTGGCCCACAGAGCCAGGTAATCCAGAGGTGTTCCCTGGGCAGCAGTCACAAAAATCAGGGTTCCAGTTGCATACACAAGCTTTTTTCTGGGAGATACAAGTGAGCTATAGTGAGGCAGAGGAAAAGTGCAAAGATGCTATCCACCTACCTACATTCCCTGAGAGCATCTCTATAGATTTTAGTTGCGTGCCAAACCTGAAACCTGCCCCAAGGCTGAAGCTCCAGAAGTAGCAACTAGTCTTCTCTCATGGAAGGGCTGGGGATGTGTTTCAGTCTGCTGTCTGTGCAATGCCCTGGGGATGGTAGCCTGCCAAAAACTGTCTCTTTGATTGTTACAGTGCCAGGGCACTCAGAAATGCAAGTGCCCCTGGCCATCAGAGCCAGGCAATCAAGGAGTATCCCTTGGATGGCATCTGCAAATACCAGGGACCCAGATATACCAAACACATATAATAGCTCCCCGCTGAGAGATGCTGGCTCTCTGGACTGTGGCAGAGGGACAGTGTATAGATAGTGCCCACCATCTGACATCTCAGGAAATGTTTACAGTTGGCCATTAGATGTGTGTTTAATTAGAAACCTGCCCATCAGGCTGTAGCTATGATGATAAGCTAATAAGCCTCTTTCCAGAAAGATTGAGCTCCTGGGACTGTTGCCTTTTGTTGTGCCCTGGGGGTGGTAGCTATTTAAGAACTCTTTCACTGTTGATTATAGTCCCATGGGATGCATGAGTGTAAACTCCACTGGCCACCAGAGCCAGGTGATATAGAGGTGTCCCCTTTCAGCAGCCACAAAAATCAGGGTACTAGAGAGGATATAAACTCCTTTCTGTAAGATACTAGCAAGCTGGAGTGAGGCAGAGGGAGAATGAAAATATTGAATTCAGCAGCCTCTGTTATCATAGAGCCTCTCATTAGGTCCTTGTAATGTGCCAAACCAGAAGCCTGCCCCTTAGGCCAAAGCTCTGGACAAGCACATAGGCCTCTTAAAAAAATGATACTGATGAACCTAGTGGCAGGGCAGGAATAAAGACGTAGACATTCAGAACGGACTTGAGGACATGAAGGTGGGGAGGGGGAAGCTGGGGTGAAGTGAGAGTAGCATCAACATATATACACTAACAAATGTAAAATAGTTAGCTAGTGGAAAGCAGCAGCATAGCACAGGAGATGAGCTCCGTGCTTTGCGATGACCTAGAGGGGTGGGATAGGGAGGGTGGGAGGGAGGCTCAAGAGGGAGAGGATATGGGGATATATGTATGCATATGGCTGATTCACTTTGTTGTACAACAGAAACTAACACAGTATTGTGAAGCAATTATACTCCAAAAAAGATTTAAAAAAAAAATACTTCAAAAACAAAAAAAGACTGAGGTGTGTTTCAGTCTGCTATCTGTGCAATTCCCTGGGAGTAGTAGTCAGCCAAGACCTATCTCTACAATTGTTACAGTGCCCTGGGACCCACAAATACAAGTCCCCCTAGTCTCCAGAGCCAGGCAATGAAGGGGCATCCCCTGAGTGGCAGTCACAAAAAAATCGATCACCAGACATGTGTAGAGGCTTCCTGCTGGGAGATATTGGTGTTCTGGGACATGGCAGAGAGAGAGAACAAAGATGCTGCCCACTGGCTGGACTGAGGCACAGGGGGAATGCAATGATGGCACTTGATAAAAAAAAAGGAAAATGAAAAGAGGAAAAGTGAAAGAAAATTGAAAAATGAATAAAAGAGAAAAAGAAAAAAAAAAGAAAAAGGAAAATAAAAAGTGGGGAAAAAAAAGATGGTACCTGCTGGCTTTAGTAAAGTAGAGAGAGAGTACAGAAGATGGCGCCTACCAGGTGGAGCACAGATATGGCCCTCATGGGAAAGGAAAACAAAAAAGAAAACAAAAGGAAAAAAATGGTGTCTGCTGGCTTTAGTAAGGCCTTAAGGCATCAAAAGAGTGGGAAGATGTCACCCACCAGCTTCTATCCCTGGAGAGTATCCCAGCAGGCACCTGCCCCTTAGACAATTGCTTTAAAAATTAGGAAATGAGTCTTTTTTCACATAAAGTCTGGGTACCTTTCAAAGGGCTGCTTCTGCACTGGATCCTAGAGTGGGTGAGTTTGTATGTGGGCCTTTTAAGGGACGTTCATCAGTTTACCACATGAGCTATGAGACCCATTGGTTGTCAAAGCAAGATGTTTTGGGCTCTCATCTCTCAGTTCCTATTCTCAAAAGTTAGGGTGCCTGATTTGGAGTATTAACACTTTGCTCCTCAGGGAGAAGTTCTGGGTTTTGAGCTCCCTCCCAATTGTAGGTCACTGCACTGGGGTTTATGATGAGATTATGTCTTAAACTTTCCTTAGTGTTAATCTCTGAACTGAGATCTGAATGCAAGCCATAGACACTGGTTTGTCTGTAGCATAGGATGAACAAAGGCCCCCTAACCACAGGATTCCTGTTGTGCCTACACTTGCCTCTGTTTATGTGACATGTTATTAATTGTATCAAGCCCAAGAAAGACCCCTGGAAAAAAATTTTTTTCAATTCAGAACTTTTAAACCATGTAATTTGTTGGCCCCAAATCTTGTAAAAGCATTTAACTCCTTGGACATCATCCCCATAAAATGGTTCATATACATTATATTAAAAATTTTTGCTTCTGAAAAAACAAAACAAAACATGGTCTGAAAGGATACATGCACCCCAGTATTCATTGCAGCACTATTTACAATAGCAAGACGTGGAAGCAACCTAAATGTCCACTGATAAAAGAATGGATAAAGAAGATGTGGTACATATATACAATGGAATATTACTCAGCCATTAAAAAGAATGAAATAATGCCATTTGCAGCAACATGGATGGACCTAGAGATTGTCATACTGAGTGAAGTAAGAAAGAAAAAGAGAAATGTCGTATGATATCCCTTACCTGCGGAATCTAGAAAGAAATGTTACAAATGAACTTATTTACAAAACAGAAACAGGTTCACAAACTTAGAGAATGAACTTATGGTTACTTACCAGGGGGAAGGATTGGGGGAAGGGATGTTTAGGGAGTTTGGGATCAACATGTACACACTGCTATATTTAAAATGAATAACCAGCAAGGACCAACTGTGTAGCACAGGGAACTCTGCTCAATGTTATGTGGCAGCCTGGATGGGAGGGGAGTTTGGGAGAGAATGGATACATGTATATGTATGGCTGAGTCCCTTTGCTGTGCACCTGAACTATCACAACATTGTTAATCAGCTGTACTCCAGTATAAAATAAAAAGTTAAAAAAAAAGAAAATTTTCCTACCCACTTCCATGTGGTTTTCCTCTCCTTTGCCAGATGTGAAGTGGTTGCTCGTCCAGGTTTTAGGGTTTAAGAGGTAATTGTTCCATATATAGCAGTAAATTTAGTGCCTGTGGGAGGAGGTGAGTTCAGGATTTTCCTGTGTCTTCTTCATCTTGAACTGACACCAGTGTGAAGTTTTTAAATTACTAATTTTTTTTTTACTTGGTATAGGCCTATTTAAATTTTTTGTCTTCTTGAGTAAATTTCAGTAATTTGTGCCTTTCAGTAATTTCTGGAGTGATTCTTTTTCCACCATAACTTTTTAAATTTGATGGCATATAGTTTTCATAGTATTCTCTCATAATCTCCTGTGTTTCTTAAGATGGGTAGTGATATTCTCTCTGTAATTCCTGATTTTAGTAATTTGAGTCTTCTCTTTTATTTTTCTTGATCAATCTAGCTAAATTTTTGCCAATTTTATTGTTTTTTTTCAGGAACCAACTTTTGGTTTAGCTTATTTTTCTCTTCTCTATTAAATTTACTTCTCAGTTTTTATCATTCCTTTCCCTCTGCTTACATTCATTTTAGTTTGTTCTTTTTCTAGTTCCTAAATATGGAAGATTAAGTTGTTGATTTAAAATCATTCTTTTAAAGATTATTAACACACTTTATTTTTTAGAGAAGTTTTAGGTTCACAACAAAATTGAGTGGAAAATACAGAAAGTTCACCACCTATTCCCTCTTCTTCCCGCATTCCACCCACAAGTTCTGCCACCACCAAAAAAGTGTGATACATTGGTTACAATCAGTGAACCAATACTGATACATCATTATCAGTCAAGATTCATAGAAGACCTAAGACCATATCCATGGGTCAGGAGATTTAATATTTTTAAGATATCAGTTTTCTACTAACTGACCTATAGGGTCAATACAATCCCAATCAAAATCCCAGCAGGCTTCTTTGTAGAAATTGACAAGCAAATTCTAAAATTCATATGAAAATTCTGATACCCTAGACTAACTAAAACAACTTGAAACAGAGGAATGAAATTGAAAGACTAATTCTACCTGATTCTAAAACAAATATTTTCTTTCAATATTTTATAAGTATTCCTCTACTCCTTCTTGCTTACATTGTTTTTAATGAGAAATCTGCTGTTTTACTTCTCCCTGTGTCTCTACATGACATGTCTCTTTAACTCTGGCTGCTTCTGAGATTTTTCTCTTATCTCACATTTTGAGCAATTTGATTATGCTATGCCTTGATTTCATTTTGTTCTCGTACTTGCAATTTGTAGAGCTTATTGAATGTCTGTGTTTAAGCTTTTCCTTAAATTTGGAAAATTTTTGTTCATTATTCTACAAATCTTTTTTTCTGTCCTCCTCCCCCTTCTGTCTTTTGGGGACTCCACACATATATATTAGGTCACTTGAAGTTGCTCACAGCTCATATTTTTTAAACAGCTCTATCCAGTTATAATTTACATGCCAAAGAATTCAAGAAAGTATATAATTCAGTGGTTTTTAGTATGTATCTCTGTGAATTGATATGATAGCCTAAAAACATTGAGCTGTGTTTATTTTAAAAGTATTTTTCTGTGTGCTTCATTTTGGATAGGCTGTTTTCTTCTGTTTTCAAGGTCACTAATTTTTTTTTTCTTTTGCAAAATGTAATCCACAATAGTCTCATCTAGTGTATTTTTCATTTCAGACATAATAGTTTTCATATCTAGAAGTTTGATTTAGGAATGTTATATATCCTTTATCGCTCAACTTAACTTTTTAAACATATGATTTAAAACATATAAAGTTATAATGATTATTTTAATAACCTTGTTTGCTATTTATAACATCAGTTCTGCATCAGTTTTAATTGGTTAATTTTTTTCTTATCATTATTTGTCTTGTTTTTCTGATTATAAATTATAAAATTCAGCTTTTGGATGATGAATATTTTCACATTTTTGTAAATATTTTTCTGCTATTTTTCTGGGATTTAGTTAAGTATTAGGAACAATATGATCCTTTTATTTTTGTTTGTTTTTAAGGTTTTGTTTGGTGAGATCAGAACAGCTTTTAACCTAGAGCTAGATTAACTTAGACAAAATCCTCATGTGGGCCATCCTCTACCCAGTGGCCCATTTATTATGAAGTTTTTCCATGCTAAGTGGTGGGAATAGGTATATTCATGGTCTTGAATGATCACAAGTATCATTTCTTCTAATATTTTAGGGTGATTCTTTCTCCACTCTTGGGTATTTTTTTCATATTCATGCCCTTATTAGTATTCAGCTAAATATTCCAGGGGGACTCTCTGCAGATCTCTGATATTTTCTCTATATGCATCTCTCTCATCCTTGGTACTCTTTCCTGCAAACTCTATCTGCCTTATTCTCTTCAGACTCCCACCTCTAATATTCACATCAGGGATTCTTCCAGGTTCCATCTGAGTTCCTCCTTCCTGTATTGCTGCCTAGAAACTCTCTCAAAGCTTTAACTTGGAGGTAACCATAGCATGCACCCCATTTGTTTTCTTCCATCAAGGATCACTGTCCTTCATTACTTGATGGCCAGTGTCTTCAAAACCTTTACCTTTTGTCCAGTTTTTTGGTTGTTTCAGTCAGGAAGGTAATCAGGTCTCTTTTCTTCAGTTTTGGCCAGAGACAGAAGTGTCCTCTTCATTGATTTTTACTGGAGTTTTACTTGAATAATATGAAATTCGACTACATGGTGAGAAGCATAAAAGCAATTAATAAACCTCCAATTTTTCATAGTATTTTATTCACTTATCTATATCAGAATAAAATTATTTTTTACGTTTATAAAGAAACTATATTACTTTTGTTTAAAAAAAAAAACCTTATACTTTGAGTCAGTCTGACTCAGCCAGTCAGTCACAGCCTGAAAAATCATGACTAATATCAGTCTCACATTTAAAAAATTTTCATCAAAACTCATCAACTTCATTTTTCATGTTCCTCAGTAGTAGCTGTTAATGCTCTCTGACTACAAAAACAAATGATATGTATGCATGATGAAAAGCAAGTCAGTATTTTCTACTCAGTCTGAAATAATATACACTCTTGTCTATGCTGTTCAGTAGGCACAACACCTACTGGTCACAGTTAGGTCTTTTAAAAATACTTTTATTCTAGTATTAAACATTTTGATTAGAACTTTTGTCATGAGCTTTTCAATAACCTTTGTTTTTTAAAGAAAAAAATGTAACATTAAACTCAGCAGTAGCTGGCCTAGATGCTAAAATGATGATACAATATTTATATTATATTAAGAAGTGTCCTCTATAATGCAATTCACTTTTTGAGTATTTGTCCATATATTAACATTGCTGGGTGACACTGAAGCCCTTTCTATACTTCATATTCAGCAATTTAAGCTTTGGCTCAATCTGTGTAGGCAGTGACTGGAAGGAATTTTCAGATGCTGATGGGTTGTTGGGAAGACAGGGACTTATAAAAGAAGAAAAGGATGGAAGCTAGGTCACTGTTCATTCTGTGTACTGAAGATTATGCTAAATCAAAAGAAGTTGCTATATGTCTGACCTCTACATAGAGACAGAGATAAACCTTAAAATTTTATTTTATTGTTGAAACCTGAAAATTAAAATCAAGAATGATAAAGGCAGGCCTAGACTAACATTCAAGAAAAAAATTCGTGTTTCTTAATCATCTTTGGTTATCTCTTGCAATGCCATCAAATTTATATAACAGAGAGGTGCACAAAGGTCATTTGCTTAAATTTTAATTGGAGACTTATGAACATATCTCTAATTTTTTCATAGTATATATAAATGATGATTTAAAAATTGCTGAAATATGCTCTTTTTATTGAGCTAAAATTAAATGTTTCATTTCTAACAGGGGCCAGAATGTAGGAAAAATTTTGCTTTAAATGGTGATCAAGTATTAATAGATCATTTCATATTTAACACATAGAAATAAATTGCCTTTTTCTTAAACATGTTTTATGTTGATCAAAGTTTTGATGGTTGAACTGCATTTTATATTTAGGCCTTAACGTTGGGTATATTTAAAGTTAAAATAACTTTATTTATAACAGTTCCTTGAGTTTATTGAATAGTTCACACACTGATTCAATATTCCTTTGCTTTGGTACATGGGTGAATGTTATTCTACAGTTGATCATTTATAAACTTGTTTTTTTTGTATTTCCTGACAGTGTTTAGTAATTTTATCTGTAGAAGACTCATATACTACATACTAGTTCTTAATTTCTCATTAAATCTCTTTGTTAATTCAATGTAGGAATTTAAGAATTTCAGCATTAACTTGAGAGAGTTTATTATTTTAAAAAAGACACCTTAAAGAGGAAACAATTCCATATGTCTTTTGTCTTGTTTTCATTTCTTGTGTTTCTTTGATGCCATGAGCCAGTGCTGGCTCTCTGAGAGCCAGACACAAAATGAGAGTGACATGTTGAACACATGGATATCAAGGATGTGGTTACCTTAGCAACAGGAAACATATTAAAGCCTTCAGAACTTCCATTCCTACTCCTGGGACATTTCAGAGTTTCAGATACTGTAAATACTGGTGAATATGACATCTGTAAAAGACAGCACAAACATTAAAGTATTATAATGTAAAAGTGACCCAAGTTTTTCTCACAGGACCAAGTTAGTGATTTATAATTCACTCCCCCCCTGAGAACAGTTTAGTGGTGGTCTAAGCCAAAGGAGGAAAAACACTTCTAGACCTTATATTCTATAAAAGTAGAAGCTACATTAAGTTTCATGGATTTACACACATCCATAGAATTTGAAGTTCTTAGGTTTTGAAAGATTTGTTAGATTAAAATTAATTTTAATTCCTTTTTGAGAGATAAAGCGCATTAAGATTCTGAATTACTATAGAAATGACATTGGGAGGATCCTCCATTGAGATTAGAGACTTTCAAAATATAGTGAAAGTAGGTTTGCTCTTGTAGATAATTGAACTATGAGAATTTGATCTGTCACTGGAGAAGAAGGCCCTTCTGAAGTTTTGCCAAAATAAAAATAACATTTCTCTTCAGCAACCAAATGCTATCTTCATCACTACTGGCTACCTCAAAAAAGTCCTGTTTGTGTTTTAATGCTAATAATGGGAAACATTCTAAATCAATCTATCCATTTTTTACCAAATTAATTTATTACTTTCTCTTGATGATATTCTTCTTTGTCATTATATCTGTGCTTTCCTCTAGTTGAAAAATCTAATAGTACTTTTCCATAGGGAAAATCTCTCTCTCTCTTACATTCTCTTTACCTCTTTCTATTTATCTGATTATATATTAAATTGTCCATGCTACTTACACACATGAAGTCAATTGACCTTTTTTCTCTGTGAAAAAGAATTTGGTTCTTAAATTTGTTAAACACTATGGTGTGGTATGTTTGAACCCTTGATTTCTCATATTACTTGCATTTTAGCCAACCTCTTCATTGTTAGAAGACTCAATGATGAACCAACTATGATCTAGCACTTTTTGACAAGTCTGTATGACAAATAACACCTAATATCTCAGACAAAGAGTTTACATGCTCACTTTCTATTCATCTAAACTTTTTGAGTTTGAACCTTAGAGAAGTTAAATCATCTTAAAGCAAAGGGCCTAGGACCTATTATCCCAACTCACGTCATAAATCTCTTTACTGATTTATGACTTACTGTTATGTTATGCTATCAGGATTTATGGAAGATCAATACAAGAATCACCTACTTGAAATATGGTCTGTGTCTTTACAAAACTTAACTTCAAAATTTTAGCCGCTGTTATATAAGAAATCATACAATAGATTTTTTTCTTAATTAACATTCAGAAAATTTCATCTCTGTCAATTTATTTCTGTATTTCTTTTGTCAGAAAATGACAGCTGTATAAATCAATATGTCTTTTAAAAAATTTTAGCACTCAGGAATTA
>NW_006796233.1:98801-117561 GCF_000442215.2 Lipotes vexillifer
GAATTTGGTTATTTCCGAGCTGATGAAGGGAAAATGCTATGATCTGCTAATTGCATACTGGATTTAGGGTTTGAGAGACTTATTTGAGTTCTATGAAGGATAGTTAGATGAGGTGAGTAAATTATTATTTTTGCAAAATCAGATTTCAGTGAATTATAGGTTAATTCATGATGAGTTTACCAAATATTTATATTGTTGTAGCAAACTAACATTCTTGCAATAGGGTTCATTTTATAAACAATGGCTCCACTTCTCGACATACAAGGTACCTATACATTGATAATATTACTTTCCATATGACATGCACAAAAGTTAACTGTTGTCTATGACTCTGAAAATGCCTTCCTTGGTAGATTGGAATTGTTTAATGTCCTTGTTTTTTCATAAATATCCTAGGTTAAATGGTAAGAACAAATGAATATGAAGCATAATGCTATAACCATTTTTTAAAAATTTAAGCTAAAACCCATAATTATTCCTATATTATTAAACAACATATCTATTATACATTTGGACTTTAGCCACACTGGGGTCATATTATTTATTAGGGTCTTTATTTTTCATAAATTTTTAGTTTAAATGGTACAAACACATATGGAACAGAATGTCATATGTGTTTTTTTACTTTTTTCAACACTTAGGCTAAAACTCATAAGTATCCAACTTTATATAAACTATTCACAGATAGACATACTGGCAAAATGCTCTTTCCTCATAACTATACTTATATTTTTATTGTATACATTACATGGAAATGGAAAGTTGTAATAAATCAAAATTTTTTAATTAATAGCACAACACTAGTTGCTGCACACATCATAGTCATCAAAAAATCATTTTGATTCATTTTTGACTTACTACAGACAAGATTACTGTTCAAAGGAAATTTCTGGTAAATATTTTTCTGAAAAGCCAAAATTTATTCCAAACTCTGAAGAATCATATACATTTGAATCTCCTTTCGTACATTTTACATATTTTTATGGTGGATTGCACCTCCACTATACCATTAGTTCTGAGCCACCTTGCAAGGCAAGTCAAAATAATTCTTGAGATTGTCACCTGACAAAAAAGAGACCGTGAGAATTTATAAGTGCATCAGTGGCATGGGGCAGTGCATCTAAATCGTCGCAGATGACACAGTATGATAGCTTTAAAAAATCACAAGTTTTTCATGAGTCCCAAAGAGTCAGACTGCTCTAGATATTTGTGTGGAATGATGGAATGAGAAGGTAGGTACTGGTCGAGCTTCAACTGGGTGTATGGCAACAGCCGAGATTTAGATGAGCAGAGGGCTGGGGAATAATTTATGTATGTAGTTTTGTTTTCCTGGTTTTTGTTTTTTGCTTTTTTGTTTGTGTTTTTGTATTAGCTATTTTTTCATGTGTTTCAGAACCCTATTGTATGCCAATTTTAGTGGGCTACATAATTTACCCCTACCAATGAAATTCTAAAGAAGTTAAATTGTTTAAATTTTGCTTTTATTCTAAGTTGAATTTCTTCTACTTGTTTGGGAACCTACTGGTGATTTCTACAACAGGGCTAGTTATTTGGCTCCCTGAATTATGACAGCTATCTTCCCAAACAGCAACAACAGAACACGTATTCACAGGAGCCTAAAAAGATAAGTGTGAGATTTTTATCTTCCTTCCTTTTTTTCCCCATCCATCCTTCCTCTATTTAGTTGAACACCCACCATATTTCATGCATTTGGCGTTAGAGTTAGAACAAAAAACTGGCCAGGCATACATTCCTTCATGAAACTTATAGTCTAGTTGAGGAGCACCAGCTTTAAAGTAGAAATTGCTAACCCAAGGAATTTCAGTGAAAGGGAAATCAGAGTGATATGGGAACAAAAAACAGAAGGAAACTACTCTGGTGTGTTGGGTCAGAATAGGCTCCTCTAAGGTAATGACTATATAAAACTGAAACCTAAAGAGTGAAGAATAGCTATCTAGGTGGAAGAGAAAGATGGAAGAAGCTCAGAGATCAAAAAATTAGAATAAGATAAATGCAATATACAAGTGCTGAGAGAGCAAAGCAAGAGAGTGGGAGGGATGGCAGAAAACGTTACATTAGAAAAATATGCTTACCTTTTATTCAACACCTATTTGTTGAGTAAGTGCCAAGTGTCAAACTGTTCTAAGTACTGGCGAATATATCAGTGAACAAATTAGACAAAATTCTTACTCTTATGGAGCTCATGTTCCTTTCTCTGTCAATAAATGACGTGTCAAAGCGTATGTCCTTTTATCTGTCAATAAGTGAAATATGAAGTATTTTCTTACCTTCTAACTTCTTTTAGGTGTTTCAGTTTAAAGACCCATGATTATTTTAGATATTTACTTGGCTTATTACTCATCACTAAAACCCCATGATATCATTTTATTTTTCTAATTTAATGATCATTAGTATATTTTCTTCTATATTATCTTTTTTTTTTTTTTTTTTTTTTTTGCGTTACGTGGGCCTCTCACTGTTGTGGCCTCTCCCGTCACGGAGCACAGGCTCCAGACGTGCAGGCTCAGTGGCCATGGCTCACGGGCCCAGCTGCTCCACGGCATGTGGGATCTTCCCGGACTGGGGCATGAACCCGTGTCCCCTGCATCGGCAGATGGACTCTCAACCACTGCGCCACCAGGGAAGCCACTCCTATATTATATCTTATTGGCTTGACTTGTATTTTGTATCTCTAAATTGCCAAGAGAAAATTTTGGCCACCACTAATAATGCAAGTAAGAGTTTATATACTATCAAATAAAATGTTACACTACAATTAATTTTATAATACGCAGAAAGTAAAAACAAACATTATTTTCATATTAATCCATAATACAAAATGAGGAACTCATTGTCAGAAACCTGGAAGCAGTACTCTCATAGATAGTATGGTACACTCATTAAAATATTTTTTCTGATGTTAAGCTCCCTAATATGCAAGATTTTTAAAAATACCTAGGCAAGGAGCTGTATAAAGTGACTAAAAATGAGATAAAGTTAAAAACTGACTGATTGAGGGCTTCCCTGGTGCCACAGTGTTTGAGAGTCCATCTGCCAATGCAGGGGACACGAGTTCATGCCCCGGTCCAGGAGGATCCCACATGCTGCGGAGCGGCTGGGCCCGTGAGCCATGGCCACTGAGCCTGCGTGTCCAGAGCCTGTGCTCCGCAGCGGGAGAGGCCACAACAGTGAAAGGCCCGTGTACCACCAAAAAAAAAAAAAATTGACTGATTGTAATCCTGTTGATCTTCAAAAGTATGGAGCTTTCCTATTACAACCACTTGCTTATATCTGCACATAAGTAAGTAAATAAATAAACAAATAAATAAACTAACAAATAAATAAACTGTCTAATGGAACAGAATAGAAAGCCCAGAGATAAACCCATGCACATATGATCACCTTATCTTTGATAAAGGAGACAAGAATATACAATGGAGAAAAGACAGCCTCTTTAATAAGCGGTGCTGGGAAAACTGGACAACTACATGTAAAAGAATGAAATTAGAACACTCCCTAGCACCATACACAAAAATAAACTCAAAATGGATTAAAGACCTATGTGTAAGGCCAGACACTATAAAATTCCTAGAGGAAAACATAGGAAGAACACTCTATGACATAAATGACAGCAAGGTCCTTTTTGACCCACCTCCTAAAGAAATGGAAATAAAAGCAAAAATAAACAAATGGAACCTAATGAAACTTAAAACCTTTTGCACAACAAAGGAAACCATAAACAAGACAAAAAGACAACCCTCAGAATGGGAGAAAATATTTGCAAATGAAGCAACTGACAAAGGATTAATCTCCAAAATTTACAAGCAGCTCATGCAGCTCAATATCAAAAAAACAAACAACCCAATCCAAACATGGGTGGAAGACATAAACAGACATTTCTCCAAAGAAGATATACAGATTCCAACAAACACATGAAAGGATGCTCAAAATCACTAATCATTAGAGAAATGCAAATCAAAAGTACAATGAGGTATCACCTCACACCAGTCAGAATGGCCATCATCAAAAAAATCTACAAACAATAAATGCTGGAGAGGGTGTGGAGAAAAGGGAGCCCTCCTGCACTGTTGGTGGGAATATAAACTGGTACAGCCACTATGGAGAACAGTATGGAGGTTCCAAAAAAACTAAAAATAGAACTACCATACGACCCAGCTATCCCACTACTGGGCATATACCCTGAGAAAACCATAATTCAAAAAGAGTCATGTACCACAATGTTCATTGCAGTTCTATTTACAATAGTAAAGACATGGAAGCAACCTAAGTGTCCATTGATAGATGAATGGGTAAAGAAGATGTGGCCCATAAATACAATGGAATATTACTCAGCCATAAATAGAAACGAAATTGAGTTATTTGTAGTGAGGTGGATGGACCTAGATTCTGTCATACAGAGTGAGGTAAGTCAGAAAGAGAAAAACAAGTATTGTATGCTAACACATATATATGGAATCTAAAAAAAAAATAGTTCTGAAGAACCTGGGGTAGGACAGGAATAGACGCAGATGTAGGGAATAGACTTGACGACACGGGGAGGGGGAAGGGTAAGCTGAGATGAAGTGAGAGAGTGGCATGGGCATATATACAATACCAATTGTAAAATAGATAGCTAGTGGGAAGCAGCTGCATAGCACAGGGAGATCAGCTCGGTGCTTTGTGACCACCTAGAGGGGTGGGATAGGGAGGGTGGGTGAGAGATGCAAGAGAGAGGAGATATGGGGATATATATATATATATATATATATATATATATATATGTATAGCAGATTCACTCCATTATAAAGCAGAAACTAACGCATCATTGTAAAGCAATTATGCTCCAATAAAGATGTGAAAAATAAATACATTAATTAAATAAATAAAATAAATAAATAAATAAAAACTGTCTAAACTGCAGGAAAACAGATCTAGGGGAGAATTTCCACAGTGGATATTACTGTCCTACTAATTGGTTGTTATAGGAGACTTTGGGAATCCCATTTTAATGACAGAAAGGTGAAATATTACTAAATCACCTATAAGTGAATTTGTGTTTCAGAAAGAGAAAAAAAATTGAGGCAATACAAGTTATAAATAATACAACAATCAAGCAGTATCAGATTATTTTATTCTGAGGTTAAGTGATGAGACAAAGTATGGAAATTTTTTAAATGAAAAATTGAACTTTTAGACGAAAAATGTGACGCCAGTAAAGGATTTTTTACAGAGAATTCTGATGTTTTTTGTTGTTGGGTTTTTTGATTTCAGACTCAGAGTTGAGGTAGATGAGCAGGAGAGAATAAGAGTATGAAAAGGAGAGAAAGAAAACTTATATTGCAATATTGTTAACATTTAAAAGAGTCGCAATGAGCCGTACTTTTACAAACCGTTTAAACAGAATAGATGTTCCTTTAGCTGGCATGGTTTGGGGTATGTTCCTGCTAAGAGGAACAGAGCTAGACCAGAAGGCCTATGAAATTCATAAAAGCAACACTAAATTTCCCATTTAGTGGATACTCTAAATTAATGATAAAGTACACTTTTACCTTTGTAGTAATAGGTACTTGCATATATTGATAACCTACTAGTATTGGGAATCTTCCAGGGCAGTAAATAAAAGTTATCCTTTGGTAGCAGGATTATGGGAACATTATCAGTATTAAAGTTTATTTTTAACACCTGTGCTGGTGGGACAGATAACAAATGTAAATGCACCTTATAAAATCAGGACATGATAATGTTTTTATTTGTACACAGTTGATCAGTACAGAGAAGATGATGTTTCTGTCTTATAGTCAGTCTGATGCCAGGTATTTAAAAGGGTTCAATTTTCATAGGATAATTGCAAACATTAATTTGTATATAATTTCAATAATTTGAAGTCAGTTGAAGAACTCTTGCTATTTGGCTTAGCTTTTTGAAGTGGATGTGATTATGACCTGAAAGGCAGGATTATGGTCTTATAGATCATACAATTCGTTATGTTCTCACTAATCAATATCTGGCATCAGATACTACAACTTCACTGTATATGTTTCATCCATTTAGATGGGCAGATCTATATTTTTGTTTTTACTTTATTTTGCTGCATATATCATGGGCAAAAGACCTTTTTGAGATCTTTAAAGCTATTAGGCTTCTTATTGCTTTTCAACTTAAGGATTCAGTATTTGAAAGTTTAGTTTGTCAATAACTTTTACTCCTAAAGTCCATAACTGAGAAGGTCATTAGAAATGATATTTTCTTATATTAAGCTATTTTTTCAATCTTTAATTTTCTCAGTCTCTTCATCATAGAAGGACTACTAACCAAATATCTTATTCTTAATTATTAAGACACCTTATAGAAAGACTCATTCTTAAGATTCAGCTTCTTGCTGTATTCTGTGGTGTGGGACCAGTTAGAAAGCAATGGAGAAAAATTATTAGATTTTAATCATGAAACATACCAAACATTACATACCTGTGAGTCTGTGAAGTAACACTAAGACACTAAGAAAAGCCCCATAAATGATGTTGTGGCTTTGTTTTGGTCAATGTCTGAAGTGACTGGACCATGTTAGAGATAATATTTAATTTTGGAAGAAAAAATTAAACCCAACATTACTGGCTTTAATGTAAAATCTATGTTAAAGGTGTAAATACCTGTAGAACCTGAAAGAAGAAACTGCTGATTTCACAATTTTACTAAGTATAACCTAATTCTGGGGTTCCAGGGGTAAATGAAATCCCAGAGTACCTCACAATTTCAGAACCACAGGATACTCCCAAGTCCTGTAGAGTCTTTGCCAGTCTGAGGATCTCTTTGCACAACTGCCAGCCGCCACTATTTCCCATTGCTCGGTCAGTGTTCCCTTCTCTCCCCCTCTTTTCAGGGAGTTCTTGAAGCTGCTCATAGCGTCCTCTAACTCTGTATCTGCTTCAGAATGGAGACTTCATCTCTGTGATGATCCCAATGGAAAATGTAGTTATTCCCACTCTTTCACAATCAAAGCCAGTCTCCTTGGTGTTGCAGAGGGAATGAATCAAACCTTCTGTCCAGGGACATTCTTGAAGAGCCAGTTCACTGGTGTGCATATGACACATTCTGTGACACAGTCTACTGATGTCCATATCAACCAAACTTATAGTGCATCATCTCAAAGACACTATGCTAGTAGAAGAGCACAATTTCTCATAACGTTCACCATATTTGCTTGCCCAACCTTCAGATTCCTGATCAGTGAAACTCTTTTTCCATGCTGCAAGCTCTTGCGGAAACTACACATAATGCCTGGGACATCTGGTCATGCTCCTTCAATGCCCTTTTAAACACAGTTACTCTTAGATTTTATATTTTGAATAGCGCCTACTTGAAGATATCATAATAAGCAAATTCAAATTGCTCCACAAGTTGAAATATATTAGATGGTGAATATTTTTTAAACTATTTTTTTCTAAAAGTGTACATTATAGAATTCCTTCAAATTATTGTTTGATTTGGTAATTTAAATTGTATATACCTTTATATAATACTTACCACTGCTTATATATATATATATATATATATATATATATATATATATATGAGAGATAGTTAATAAGCATTTCTTGGTTGATTGACATTATAGTACACCTATGTTAGGAAATAAAAATAAAAGTTTAAAATATTAATTTTGAAGTAAAGAATGCCTTATTGTTATAGCAAAATGTTTCCAATTCTGCCTTATTCTAAATCTATGAATTTATATATTTTTATTCTTTGAAAACCCCCCAAAATAATTATTAACTTAGATAAAAATTAGTAAGCTCTTTGTGAGATATATATATAAATTAATGCACTAAATATTTAATAAAGTATAATTATCCCCATTTAACAGATAAATACACTGATATCTAAAGATATTAAGCAATTTACTGAAAGTCAGACAGATAAATAGTGAAAGAACAAACAATCAAACCACAAGATGCCTACTCTTTGCCAAAGTGCTATTCTGCCTCCTGCTATATTTAAATAAATTGAGTTCCATCGTTAAGAGTTTAGTTCAATCTATTCAGCGTTTATTGAGTCCCTACTTTGTACGTGCTACACAGTATCAAAAGCACAAAAGATTCAGGGAGGTGAGTCATTCAATATGAAAATCCATTCCACAAATGTTAAAAATTATTTAAAATTCTTAGTTTTTTGATAGATCATTTGAGTTACTATATATTTAAAATCTCCAGAATTTGGAAAACATCTCTAACTTTATTCTGTGGCTTCCAGCCAAGGATTGGCATGGTGGGGATCGCTAGGTTGAAATTTCACAAATTTCTGATTCGCCTGACTTGTTCATTGCCTTAGGTTCTTTGGACATTGTCTTGAAATTTTACCTCATGTCTGTGAAGTCACAGAACCTATTAAGCCAGAGCTAGATTCTGTGTCTACGATAGGTTGTACTTTTAGATTTTGACACTATGCTTTTAATTTTTCTCACCGGCAGTGCTAATATCTTTCATTGTTACAAGGTTGCTTTAACTTTCAATTATTTTTTTATTTTTTAAAATTTATTTATTTATTTATTAATATTATTATTTTTTGCGGTATGTGGGCCTCTCATTGTTGTGGCCTCTCCCGTTGCAGAGCACAGGTTCTGGACGCGCAGGCTCAGTGGCCGTGGCTCACGGGCCCAGCCGCTCCACGGCATGTGGGATCTTTCTGGACCGGGGCTCGAACCCATGTTCCTTGCATTGGCAGGTGGATTCTTAACCAGCGAGCCACCAGGGAAGTCCAACTTTCAATGTCTTTGCCTGATGTTCTGAAACATTTCAAAAGGTGCATGTGATAACCTTTCATTTTGCTAATAAGATAAACCTTTGTAGTAAAATAATTTGAAATTTTATAACCTCTCTTCCATAATTCTTTTCTTCATTTACAATTTATATTTTGGAACCTAAATTTTATGTGTAGCCTATACCAACAGACTTATGAAATAAGTTAGAGATTGCCATGTTATTAAGCTGATAGTTGAGTAAAAAAAAACAATAAAAGGAAATATCAGACAATAGGTTATCACTTTTGTAGCATTAAATCATTGAAGAATGAAAATCAGCTAGTTAATGTCATTAGAAATAATATGCCACAGGCATTCGAAATATATTATTGAGATATATGTCAGTCGGGGACGTTTAGTTATAATCATTGTTTTTGCAGTTGATTGTCTCGGGGTGGAGGAGAAACTAGCACCTGGAAAAGTGAGCTCGGTTTTTACAGTGATGTGTAAGTTAGAAAAGAGGTCAGAAACAACTTGAATGAAGTCAAATCAGAATGAGTCCTTGGTACATATGCAAGAAAATCCCATTTGTCCATCCAGGTAGACTCAGTACACTGTCATCAAAAGAAAGCCTAGGGCTTCCCTGGTGGCGCAGTGCTTGAGAGTCCGCCTGCCGATGCAGGGGATGCGGGTTCGTGCCCCGGTCCTGGAAGATCCCACATGCCGCGGAGCGGCTGAGCCCGTGGGCCATGTGCCACTGAGCCTGCGCATCCGGAGCTGTGCTCCGCAACGGGAGAGGCCACAACAGTGAGAGGCCCACGTACTGCAAAAAAAAAAAAAAAAAAAAAAAAAAAAAGAAAACCTAATATTTAAACAGAATAATTCAGCAAATATTTTATCATTACTTTCCAATCTGTTTTTAAATACAGTTTGCAGCAACATTCGTGATTGTTGTTCTATTTCAGTTTGCTTAAATGATGAGAGTGGAGCCTGTATTGAGGGTAGGAAGGGGAAAAGTGGAAGAGGGCAATGACTTGAATTAGAAAATTGAATGGCAACAATTGCTTAGCAATTCATTCCTAAAATGAAAGTACATTAGTTTTAACTTGGCTCTGGCAGTAATGATTATCAATGAAATAAACCCTAAATAATCCAAAACACATGTGCATTCACTATACTAATTTTATATTAACAGTAGATTGTGAGCACAAGTGGCCTTTCCAGGACTTTAGGAAACATGTTCTTGTATAATTTTTTTTTGCTCCAACTGTTTAAAAAAAGTGGTAGATTTTTCTTCTTGGTATGATTTCACTTTTGTCTGTGTATGTGTGTCTGTGTGTCTGTGTGTGTGTGTGTTGCTAGGGCATTTACTGTATATGTTACTTATACAACTGGAGGTATTTGTCATTCCTAGAGCTCGTAACAGAAAACACAAATTAAGCTATGTTTGCATTCTCTTGCAACACCTTGATGGTGACACTTTATTCTGATAATGATAAAATGCTAGATAATATTTTAAAAGTTTCCTGAAGTGACAGAGTTTTGTACTTTGGTCTGGGCCATCCAGAGATTAGTTGGCATGTTTGACAGTGCAGATTCCACATCTCAGAGAGATCTGGAAGTCCTGTCTTCTGTACCCCATGAAATACTTGGTGCTTGACACTTTCAACACATTCACATGAACTGGCTATTTTAATCCCAAAGAATGCCCACTTACAAATTGTAAATTAGTTTCTTTCTACTCATCAGTCTTTGTGAAACATGTAAAATGCAGCAGACTAAGAATTATTTTTATTTATTATGATTAGTATTCTCTACATTAACTTGGAACTCTAGAATGTGAATATGGTGCCCATCCAAACATGAATCACTTCCATTTGCATGTTAGATTTAAAGCCATTTCATTTTCACAACCTGAAAACACCCATTTTGTGGAAAAATCTTTCATATTTTATCTCATACAAGATTTAGTACCTAGTAAGTAACTATTACTGTACTGAGGATTCCCTACTCATCCCACCTCACAGTTTGAAAACAAAACTGGAAAAAAATATGTCCTCCCATCTAACTTGATACCCACCTGGAACAAGGATGCCATCAAAGAAGCAAGTACTTATTTGCTAGTAGTTTGGGAAAAGAGCTGGAAGTACTTGTTAGAGTTCACTCGTTTCCAGCTGGTCCAGCTTTTAGTTTGATAAACTAAGATCCGTATAGAAGCTCTACTAGCAAGGAGAAACAGGAATATGGGATTTTCTGCATTCATTCTGTACAGGTATAAATCTTGGTCAAAAAAACTAGAGTATAGGAATTTTCATATTCCTTTTTTAAAAGTCATATTTAATCTATTTTAGCTCCTGATATCCAGGCCTATACTGAGATCATGAAGATATCTTGGTCTAATAAGGGGCCAGATACACTGGGAGATGGGTGAATTGTATCCTAAGCCAAGATTTCCTTCTCTTTTTTTCTTTTACTTGCCCCTGTAGAGCAGTCAGCTCATGCCATAATCAGGAGTGCTATTCCAAAGTCACAGACACCTTGCTGACTCCAACTCATCCCTCAGAGAGCTCTTCTGATCCTCTCAGCTCTGGGCAAAGCTTCCAGCCTCCAAAGGATTAAATGTTCCAGAGTAATGCCTCATCTAGGACCTAGATGCAGTGAGTAAATCAAGGCCCCCAAAGGTGAGGAAAAGACTGTCAGTCTAAAACATTCATCTCTTTTCCAGTTGTCTTACTCCTACCTCTCAGAAGTTAAGCTTTCTTCCATCAACAAAGACCAAGATGTGGATTTTTTTCTTTAGTTTTTGAAAATTTCTGCTTCCTGCTCATAACACACCCACTTTTTCAAGGAAAGGAGTTCAGAACTTAGGGTATAAAACAAATGCATCTTCTTGGGGTGGGGGGACAAAGACCCACAACAGGGGCAATGTAGATATTTGCATGTTCTCAGGCTACTATCCTGGTAAAATTCAACAATTTTTAAATTCACTAAACATTTAGAGATTGTATTCCACATGATGACAAGAGCTGATGACTCAGTGGTGTACAACAGAGTTCTCACAGGACTTAGAGTCTAGCAGGAAACTTCTGTAATTTAGAAGGTTGACAATTGAGCAGGTAAATCCTGGTGTGAGCACACAGCAGCTGCTTTGTAGCTATTTTCAAGATTTAAATCCCAATCCTGAAAATGAAAAATAAGGATAATTTTTTTTGTTTCATCAGTTTGTAAATTGTATGTTTCTCTTCAGCTTTTATGCCAAGTATCAACTTCCAGAATTTGTTTGTAGAAGGAAGTCATGTTAGACCTCATTTTGCTACTGATTCAACCAATTTTGACTAATATTGCTAATTGTTATATTAGAATTATGTGGAATAGGTGTTTTTAGAAGCATATGAAGTAAGTTTGATTTAAACTCTAAGAGAATAATCTTGATTAAAGGTGGTCACTTATTAGTTTTCAGATACTGCATATTATCACTTATTTTCAGTTCTTTCTAGTAATTTTATGAGAGAAAATGTATAGTCACTGGAGAAAACTTTTCTTACAACTTTTTTTCTCCTCCTTTCTTTCAAATCCTGTAAAATGACAATAAGTATAACCAAATATTTTAAAATTAGCTTCTTTGTATTTTATCTAAGCTTACTTCAGAAAATATTTTCAGACACCACATTTAGATAATTTCTGCTTAAGCAAAGAGTCCTGAAATATCAGAGGAAATATGGTGTTGAAGAGAAAGAGAAGAGTTTGTTTTGAAACATGATCATTGTTCATGTATTTAAAATAAATCTCTTATCGTTCATCTTTGCAATAATTGCTTATAAAATGATAATTTACAGCTCTAAGTTTTGTTTGCTGCAGGGTATTTTAGGACTTGATTTGTCACCTAGAGCAGTGGCATCAAATCACCAGTAAGCATTCAGAGAGATCATGCTGGTTGCAGCACCTCCCTGGAGCCAGGGATAGAAAAAAGAGCAGATATATTTGAATATATTCAATTGACTAAAGAAAGAGAAAGTGTTTATATTTTATTTTAGATCCAGCCAGAAAGATGACAGTGAATGTGATGGGAATTTTGTACATTGCTTTGGGAGGTGTTGATGTCCAAAGAGGTGAGATTGGGTTCTGGAAGAATTTGATAGGTAGTTTAGTAAAAATTTTCAGGCTTGTATTACTGAGATTTTAAGTCAAAATGCTTCTTATTAAGGTTTTGCTTAAAGGGTGAGAGGTTAGCGCAGTTCTTTCACATAAAGGTCTTAGCTTGATAAAAAGTGAAATCATAGTTTTCAAGCTTCATAAATTAGTGACATTGAGCAGTTTGCACCTCTGCAACTTTGCTGTGAGGAATACAATGACATTCTGTGCTGTGTTTGCCTATGAGATGATTTCCTTGAAGTCCCGTAATGAGTTGTTTTTGGCAGGATTAATGAGTATTATAAAGGTAAATGGATGTTTGCAGCTCAGTTGTGTTCCATCACGGAGTAACATGGGGTTTCTGGTCCCTTGGAGGCCATAATTGGTGGCATTAATGCAGTTTTTAATTACAATTCTTGAAAAAAAATGAATTGGAACCAAAACAAAGCTAAGTGATCATCTCTCTCCTGTTTCAGATGGTATAAACAGAGGGCTGTTGCTAACTCTGATATCTATAATTTGAATCATACCCTCCAAATAGAACATATGCAGTATATTTTGATGATGATTTTGTTTAGAAGTGACTTATTTGCCTTTATTTTGTCTTATTCATATATACTGAAATAGCTTTTATTATATTTATATATAATATATGCATGTATAATATATGCTTATACATGAATATGAAATGAATACATATTATAAAGGTATACATAAAAATGTAAGTGAAGGCAGACATAAAATTATAGGCTCACTTCTTATATTTATACCCCGATATTTGTTTCCTGATTCTCACTGTTAGTATTGAGCAGTATAATTGTAATTAATTCCTGAAGCTCTATGAATGAACTAGAATGCACAAAGATTTTTCTTTCTCTCCTTTCACACACATATGTGAGAAACTACTAACAGCTGCTGCTTCAGCATATCCCGTCTTTGCAGTATTATGTTTGTTGATGGTCTGTAGTGGCAAGTCCAACATTGATCTATAGGATAACATTTGCGAAGTGTTCTATGAAGAGGAAAAATATCTCATAAGATGACCTAGCATACATATATAAAGAGTAAAATAATATAAAATTTAAAAATCCACAAAACCAGCCATTTATTCCTAATCTATTTATACAGTTGCCTCAACTGTATTGGTTACCATATATTTAATTCTAACAATAATATAATCATTATTTAACATTCCTGTATTTTGAAATAAAACACAGGGCAAAATATTAGACTGTGGTTAATTAAATAGTAAGTGAAATATCTGAGATAAACTGACTGTGTTACCTTTTTATGTTCTTGCTAAAGTAAGTAAATGTGGAGGCTATTCCTTATTTTCATAGCCCTTTATAAAGATATTCTTGTTATCTGAGTTTTTCTTTAGTTAACAGTACATGGGGCAGAAATGCATTTGGATCAATGGCAAGCAATCATATATATGGAAAAAGTACAAAAAACTGGAAGCCATGGAATTGTTTCCATATTTATGGCTGAGTTTTGGTGAGACTTAAACAGCCTCACATCTTCTTAGAATTGCCAGCATTAAAAAAAAAAAAGCTACCTTTCTCAACAATGTGTCTTTGAAACTTACTGTCTGTGTCATTTTGAGTTTCACCATCAGGTAAAATTCATTGATAGGCTCAAATATCTGGTTCCAAGGCTTTCCATAGTCCTGTAAAACAGTTACATTTTCTATTTGTAAAGAAGCAAACAAATAAACAAAACAAATAAAAAACAAACAAGAGAGCAAATTAAAAAAAAAACAACACTCCATGATACTTATAAAGAGGAATTTCAGAGTTCAGGAACTGTGGAGCAAATTTTTAACAACATGGCCTACCCAAGAACGGTGACCCAGCCTTGGTTTTATGCAGCTCCATTCTCTTCGTGTTCCTGATGATTGAGTGTGCTGAAGTTGCTTTGTTTTTTTCTTTAAAAGAGTGATGATAGTGATTAATTCAGTTGATACATCATTGTCCCGTCCCCACCACTTTGGTAGTTTCCACGAAACATCTTAAAATACCTAGACAGCATTTATACATGTGAGAATTCTGTGTGCTTTTGCATATTATCATTCTATCTAAGTCTGATGCTGATCTTGTCAGCCATACCATCTAAAAATACTGGAGAAATAAGAGACCAAAATGCAAGTAAAAACTGAATGTTTAAGTAGATGTTTAATGCTAGGGGAATGTGTATATGTGTTACATGTGTACATACCCACATATACATAGACACACGTGTGTAATACACATACACATGCACATATATACATATATAAATATAATTTTAAAATTCATCCAGAGTGTACTAGCAGTGAATATTTTGCCCTAATTACTTTTTTTGTGAATTTTTTAGCAATTAAACATAAATTGTATAATATAACCTTTCAGTCTCATAACATAATAATAATTCCAAATAATAATAGTTAACGTTTATTGAGTTTACTCTGTGCCAAGCACTTTTATATATTTTTTTCCTCATACAATCCTTTGGGATAGGTAGTGGTATTTTCTTCCTGTTACAGATTAACAGACAGAAGCACAGACAGTCTGGGCGGCTTCCCCAAGGTCATGCATGCCTTAGTAGAACAGGGTGGGCGTTAGGATCCAGTTCTCTGCGTCTCCAGTCTGTTCATGCTTAAAACCTCTACAGTGCCTATGGGGAGGGACAGAAGTAATAGCAAAACAACAACAAAACTTCGGTTATACTTCTAGCTACAATGTTCAGTGACATAAATAAAATGTATTAATAGGATCTTAATACTCTTATTGCTTTAGTGGATATTAGAGATTACCTAATACAGTTCACTTTTGAAGTGAAGAAATGAATTTTCCCCGAGTTGAAGTGTGGCAAGAAGCCAAGACACAGCTGCAGCCACTGCCTTTCTTACTATAGGCTCAGCCCACAGCTAGGTATGATCACAGGCCCATACCTTAGACCGTGTGTAGAAACTTGAATGATTTCCACTTCTAAAGGCCACTGTATGTAGAGCAGGATAGCTTAGTGGTGAGTGTTGGACTTTGGAGATGGGCAAATTTGGAATCTAAACTTAGCCTTTCTACTCATTAGCTACTTGGCTATGGGTAAACTGATGAATGCCTATGTGCTTCAGTTTATTTACCTGTAAAATCATGATAACAGTATTTCTCACAGGTTGTTATAAAAGTTAAATAATGCATTTGAAGCACTTAGCCACCCACAGTAAGCATTCAATAAATGTGTATATTTGTATTATTAAGTGTAAGTATAACTTTCTACTGGAGTAGTTACACACAGTAGTTACCCAGTACAGCTACCCCTTGTTTTTCAAAAGTTGTCTAAAACACATGTTTGAAGATGAAATTGGAATCACTTCTCTCTCAACTAACATGATTATACTACAAACAGTGAAGTTTTAAAATTCAAACTTTGGGCATTGTTAATATCAGCAGCATGTTCCCCAAATGTCTCAGCACTTTAATGAAGCCTGTGACTGGTTTGTTGTCAGATGTTCTTTTTGAAAACATTTTAATTGATAGTGAATTTTGAAAAATTAGGAAGCATATCTGCATGTAATTTATCATAGATAAATACAGTCAAAGCTCCCAGACAGAAGTGACAGAGGTTTGAGGTTGAATTCCAGCTCTTCCACTTGTTTGGCTTCGTGCAAGTGCTTACCTGGACTGAAGCACAGTTGTACTAGCTGTAAAAATGAAAAAAGAAACTGTACCTTGCGGGGCTGTTGTGAGTATTAATAATGATATATGCAAAGGGCCTGGGATAAGGCCTGGGACTTAGTAGGCACATAATAAATGGTAGCTATTAATGTTGTTAATATTTCTTGTCCAAGGTATGTATAATTCTTTAATAATAATGCTAATCTATCACTTATAACTTCAGTTGTACAAATTGTGTATCTATATTTTTAGAAGGGAAATAGTTTTCAAGAAAGCTAATTATTTTCGCTAAAAATAATTGTAAACTTTTGACTTTTTCCAGGAAATACGTAGGTTATATTTAAATGTACGATAGAACTGATGATAAAAAGAATAAACAATTTTTTTAAATAAAGGAAATTTGTTTAATTCAGTATATTTGAGAAGTTGTAAAAATTAAGCTCTTAAGTTTCATTTATATTTATCCCTACTATAAAAATCTTAAAGACTGATCCTCTTAATGTTACATACTCTCTTAAATATGTTTAGTTTTAAAAAGTCATGTTTTAACACTATGCATTTACTCATACAAGAGTGGTGAGTATATAACTTACAACCACTAAATGTAAAATGTTTGAGATAAAATGACATTATACATTTTATTATATATTTAGACTATATGACTGGAAAAAAATGTGGATTTTGGCTGATTTTCAGCTTAACTCCTGATGTATAGTAAATTTTAAAATAATGAATTTACAAGCTAAAATATTATTTCCGGGAAGCCATTTACATCAGATTTTAAGACATGTGAACTTAAAAATAGTAATTACATCATGAACTATCAAATTATAGTGAATATAGCCATAGTTTTATTTTTCAGTAAAAGAAGTTTCACGTTATTAAATCCCTGAGTCCTTACATTTTAAAAACTCATTAATTAGTATTCTGAATATCATGGATCAAATATACTAAAAGAAACTAATTGAATAACATTTTTTCATTAAATCTATTTGAAGTTACTAAAGACCTTAAATTTTATGTACTAGAATGCATTAAAAAGTAAAGCCTGAAGAGTTTTGAGGGATAATCTGTGATCAAAACTGTAATTTTGTTTTGGGGGCTTCATATCCACGCTGGGAATATAAATGCTACATTTCAGTTTATGGGATATGGAATGGAATCAAAATTCTTTTGTTCCTCTCCAAGGGAATGATGGTCCTGAACATAGGGCCAAGCATCTCCTCTTAAAGAGAAGGTTCAGTAAATGTTTGTTGAGTGAATATTGAATATGTTTTTACTTCATTGACTGTAAGTTGGTGTGAGTTTACTACATAAAAAAGAAAATGAATTGAGGCAATTTGGAACTTTTAGTAGACAATCGTTGAAATTAAGATAATCTTTTGCTCTTGTTTCATTTAATCTCCCAAATCATATTCATATTCTCCAACTCTAGGTAAATTCTATATTACCCCCTTGGTTTTTGTAGCTGTCTGATTTCTAAAAGAATTAGACTTTTTTTTTTAGATAGATAGATGTAGGTGTATAGATTGATATAGTTAGAGAAATAGAAACCCAGGAGAAAAGAAACATTTCTCAATCTCCCAGAGAGTCTAGGTTACTTTCTGCTCCAAAGAAAAACCTATCCACTTTCTTCTGCTCCTACTGATACTTCCTGTAAGATATTTCCTATTGGTCCTATGCTAAAGAAAAGAAACATTTTCTCCTTCATTTGTAATTTGTATTTTTCATTTTGTTCATTTATACTCATGCCTTTTCAATATTCCAATTTATTTTCCTCCTCTCTATCTACTCTGTCAGGGAGGTTGGGTTATAGCAAATCAAATCAAGACTATTCTGTCCTTTCTTCATGGCATTTGATTGGTATTCAAAGCTCTACTATATTGGAAATAGCCAATTATCTGATAAGGTTTATAAATTTAAGCTTAAATTAAAAATGAGTTTATATAATAGATAAGCAAATCTTACATCATGTATAAACTAATGGCCATACTTATGAATCAATTAAGCTAAACATAACTGAATGTGGGTGGTACAGATGCTAATTTCCCCTTTTAAACTCTCTTTATAACATGAATTATGCTTGGTTTTCTCAATAGGCCTCTTCTGGCCCATTTTCCCACATGAAGTAGGGTGAAATTTATAGATTGCCTTTTTTCAGTGTTCCATTTTTATCAATTCAAGGTCTTTGCTGCTTTCACTGCTAGCCCTTTCACCTTCTTCCACTTTTCCCTACACA
>NW_006796233.1:117582-128097 GCF_000442215.2 Lipotes vexillifer
TTTCCCCTACACAATTTGTCTCTGGAAATGGCACACTAAATGGACTCTTCTCCATTATTCTCTCACCACTTCCTCTCATTGAGGCCACTGTCCTGGGCTCTCTTACTTTTCCTGTGGCCATTGCATGTCCCTGCTTTATGTTTCCCTCCTCTTCACTCCAGCTGTGTGCTCTGTGGCTGGCTATACATTAAGGATGCTTTTGCACTTCCATGGCCAGCAAGTCACTTAGATTCATTGACTTTGCTGGTTCCATTTTTTCATATCTTCTGCATGAAAGGGTCATTTTCTTTTCTTCTGAATGCCACATTAACTGCCATTTTGGAAAGAAGGGATGACTTTCCAGGATAGTGTCACCATTAAGAATTATGACCCATTGAAAATAAAAGTTATTTTTTGTAGGGTTCTGTCATTTTTCTCCTTTGGATCAGGTCCTATGACATCCAAAGCTCCTAGGACTAATCAAAGGAAATATTTGTTCCTGGGGCTATAGAAGCTGACCAAATAACCTGTTATTTAACACCTTGTAGAAAATAAAGAAATAGTGTAACTTGCTATGCTTCCTCCACTCCCCACCCCCCAGTTAGTGGGTGTCTGGTAAAAAGTCAAGATTTTCTAGGTACTAAAAATTCCAGCATCTGGTGGTTCTACATGTGGCTGCTATAAACTTGATTAATGGAGACAGAAGACTGTAGTATGAGTGCCTGCTTTATGCTTTAGTCCTTCCCCAGGATGACTGCCATGTCAAGTGACTGTTCCCTAACCTTCCAGTTACTTAAAATGAAAAGTATAAGACCTGTTACTCTATGGCAAAATTTCGCATTCAAATTTAGTGTGTTTCTCTTTTTCTTCTTTTTAACCTCAGCTTTTATATTTTTTCTCATAAGTAAAGCAAATACAAAATAAACACATAAAAAGTGATATTGGGAGATAAAATTACCTTTAATTTCCATGCAAATGTATCTTCCAAAAAAGAATTCTTCATTAAATATTAATTGACTGTCCCCCCTACTTCCTAAGCACTGGATAAACAATATTGACAAGATTTCAATATTTTGACAATATTGACAATGTCCCAGAAGAAGCAAGACAGACAATATACAAGAAAATAAAATAATTAATATGATAGCATGGTGATTGAATGAGAAAATAGTATAAGGGGTGATGGAGGAGTGCTAATTTTGATTTGGTAGTCAGGGAAACTTCACTGGAGAGAAGATATTTGAGCTGATGACTGAATAACAAAAAAGAGCCAGGTATAAAAAAGATCTGGGGGCACTAGGTCTGGTGTAACCACCAAAATGTGAGAATGAGCTTAGTGTTCCAAGAGCAGAAAGAAAGCCAGTTGTGTCTGGAGTAGTGAGAGAGTTGAGTTGGGTATGCAAGAGCCCAAAATTTGATGACCTAGGATTTTGTGAAGAGTTTGGATTTATTGAAATTGCAAAGGAAAGCTATTTAAGGGTTTAATAAGGGGAGTGATATTATCTAATTTAGGTTTTAAAAAGAGTTTTCTGGCTGCTGTAGGAAGGATAGACTGTAGAAATTAGGAATTTGAGTAAATATAAAGAGAGCTCTTAGAAATTTATTACAGCAATATAATGAGATAATGGAAATTTGCACTAGGGAAGTATTAAACAGAAATGGAGATAACTGGACAGATACTGGACACATTCTGGAGGTAAATACAACAGATCTTGTTGATGGATTGGGTATGGGGAACAATGAGGGGAGTAGTGAGGGAGGGGAGGGCATCAAGTATGATTCCTAGAATTTTGGGTCAAGCAACTAGGTGCATAGTACTATTTCCTGAGATGGGGAACCTAGAAGAAAACTACTTTTGAGGGGCTAATCAAGTAAGCATTGGATGTACATTGGAGTACGATGGAGAAGCCATAAAGTTGGAAATCAGTGACATATAGATGGTATATGAAGTCTGTATTGTTATAAAGTTACGGAGGTAAACGTTAACAGAAAGTATGCCAAGCCAGAAGCATTATTCTCTCTTAACCTCAAGCTTGCTAATGATAGTCTTTTAATAAAGTCAGTTTTCACAGTTAATTTCTGAATCATGTGATAGGTATATCTTTAAATTTTTAAGAAACTGTCAAGCTCTTTTCCAAAGAGGTTGTAACATTTTACATTCCTACCAGCATTGTATGGATAATTCTTCTACATTCTTGCCAACCCTTGGTGTGGCCATTCATTTTAATTTTAGCTATTCCAGTAGGTCATATCTTATTGTGATTTAAGTTTACATTTTCCTAATGACTAATGATTTTTAGCAATTTCATGTGTGCTTATTTGCCATCTGTATAACTTCTTTGGTTAAGTGCCTATTCAAATCTTTTACCCATTTTTAATGGGTAGTTTGATTTCTTATCATTGAGTTTTGAGATTTCTTTATATATTCTGAATACATGTTCATTAGAAGATATATACTTAGCAAATATTTTCTCCCAGTCTGTGACTTTTCATTCTCTTAACAGTATCAAGAGAAAATACGAATGGTCATAACAGCTTTATTTGTAATATCCCAAACTAGAAACCACCCAAATGCCCATCAACAGGTAAACAGATTTTTTTAAAAAGTGGTGAATCCATACAATGGAACACTACTCAGATTGACAAAGAGTGAACTGTTGATAAACACAACATCATGGAATAGTGTCAGAATAATTATACTGAATGAAAGAAGCCAGACAAAAAGGAAGACATACTACATGACTCCATTTGTATAAAAGTTATAAAAATGCAAACACAGGAAGACACATCAGTAAGAGGAACAGGGAGGCAGGTGGGAGAGATTGCAAAAGAGCTTGATGAGACTTGGGTGTGATAGATGTGTTCATTATTTTGATTGTGGTGATAGTTTCATGCCTGTGTGCTTATGCCAAAATTTTATCAAATTATACACTTAAAACATATTGTATGTTTGTTGTGTGTCAGTTATACCTTATTGAAAAACATAAAAATAGTATAAAATTGGTATTTTTATATATTACGATTTTTAGCTTTAGTAGATGCTATCATTTACATTGTGGATATAGTCTAAAATTCTTAGGATAGCACTATGGTTTTGTTATTTTTACAAAATAACAAAGTTATTTTTTAAAATAACTTAAATGTATTGCTATCAGGAGGCTGAGTATTTAAAGGTTATATTGACCCTATCTTCAATACATGGTTATATTGCAAGCATTTTCACATATACCACTATGTCCCAAAATGTAAAATATTAAGTAATGTAATAATGAGAATTCTCTATAGAATATAGATTTCTATACTGATCTATTGAGTTGCTTCCAAGAGTCTCATTGTAGAAGAAAAATGGTGAATAGAAGGAGGAGAAAAAAGAGGGGTGATTACTTTAGAATATCCAAATGAATTAGAGGGTATGCCTCCTGACCTTAAGAATCTAAACATAAAAGATAAAACATATAAAAAGACATCAACATTACTTCCCTCTTTACTCAGTCCTCCAGGAAGCTCAGAGCCAAATTTTTAGCTCAGTTACAGCACATTTATCATGATTATATTTAAATTTCCATTTTGTCTTCAGGCATGATGTTTTCTACTTATACTTCTTGTTTTTATACAAGAAAGGGATGGTCTATTAAAAATTAAATGAAAAGTCTTTCAAGTGTCCCAATAAATACACTAAAAACCCATTTATAAATGGAAGGACTAAATGAATTCTTGAAGAAATTTCACTGAATGAATTTATTATAGAGTTAGATTTACCTTGATTACTTA
Organism: Lipotes vexillifer; assembly: GCF_000442215.2. Classification (NCBI taxonomy): domain Eukaryota; kingdom Metazoa; phylum Chordata; class Mammalia; order Artiodactyla; family Lipotidae; genus Lipotes; species Lipotes vexillifer. The sequence goes on from NW_006796233.1 coordinate 121,333, forward strand.
CAAAATACATACTGAAGATACTTAATGTATATCTTACATCTTAAGATACTTACTGAATTCATAATAATTGTTGACATTTAGTGATCATTGGTAAAGTATAAGATTTATTTACCAACCAGATGAAGATAAAAATGTAAAATTTGAATAACGTATATTAAGTAAATACTTACTTGTAAGAATAAGAAATGGTCACTTTGCCTGCTTACACGTGAGGAAATTGAAGCTGAGTGCTTACCCTATACCAAAGTAATATAGGTTGAACCACTTGTATCGATAATTGTGATAGCCAGCTGTTTCTGACCTACAAAAATAGTGATTTCATATAGTTCGACCTAATATTAATTAGTGGCGAATGCAGGTCTCCTGATTTCCGAGTCTGTGATATTTTATCAAACCATGCTGGTATGTCACAGATTTCCTCATTATTAAAGTCAGAAAATCCACTAATGAGTTCTGGCCCTGGGACCCTGGGGTTTCCTATCTTGATAGACAATGAAAGAACCACAACAATTAAGCACATAAGCAGTGGCTACACATTTTTTTAAGGTAACTCCCTGAAAAGCCATAGTAAAATACTAGTTTCAGTACAACATATTTTTAGAGTCCTGACGAGGCAGAAATCAATAGAAGAAGTGAAAATATTTACTGTCTTGCAAAATCTACCTCTAACTCATTATTTAAAATACCACAATACTTGAAAGACAGATATGTAAAGGTCTACAGATAGAATGTAAGAATTTACCCAATTCAACATCACTATACTAGCAGCGATTAAATATAGCCTCGGTACACATAACAAAGTCAAGTATACACATGTTTTTCCCTTTTGATGGAGGGGGCAATTCTATTGTATAAATTCAAATTAAATTAATTGTACATTTCTTACAGTAAACTGCAGTTGAGTGACCCTCTCTCCTCAGGAAATGAAACCCACGTAATTTCACTTTAGCCTCTGATAAGAAGAAATACCTTTCTTCATGTGAGCAGTATTGTTTATTTTATTCAGTGGATGTTGCAAATTTTGCATCTTTTAAATGTACATACCAACCACAGTAAAATATTCCCTGGCGTTCAAGTATGATTCTTTTGTATGTAGGACCCCAACTGAGTTGTGAATACCCACTAAAAATGCCCTTCTAAATGACTATAATGACAGGGGAGTTGAACAGTCAGTGAAATTTTCTATTATTTTATTTTGTGTGTATTTTCATTAATCATTTATTGATATAAAAGATAAGAATGTTTTACCTCCACAAATTTGTATCTGTAATTTGTTCTCGGTGCACAGACATATTGAGGATGCCACTCAGCAGTACTGATTGAACATTTATTTAAACAAATATCAGTATAACCCAACTAGCTGGAAAATCCATGAGTTTGGTTTTGATAGCAGAGCATTTCTCAACAATTTATGTGTGCATGCAAATTTTGGTGCTTTGGATATAGGCTAAAGTATTTGCTTTATATGTATTATTTTGTTTGAATACAAGAAAGCTGGTTTGATTTGTATGTTTCTCCCTTATAGAATTGTTCCAAGGCTCTGTCAGAGATCACATAGAGTAATTTTTCCCATCAATCTTTGCTGTGCAGCCATGCACGAATGCAGTTGGAAAAAGGGGGCAGAAATCAAATCACTTAATTGCAGCATTTTTCATCTACATCTTTTGTTTTATGGTGGTAAAGGCCCCGGAGTAGCCTACCATGATTCATGGCTGTCACTGCTGCCGTTAGCAGTTCAATCCTTCATTCTAGGCATTTTGGTACTGAAAGTACCTACACAATTACTTTGATGAATATGACTTGTTTGTTTTTTCCCCATTTCTAGCAGAGAGTGGTTGTGCTTAATACAGACATTTAAATAAGATAGTATTCGTGCCCACTGCATGTGCATTATATTTTAAAAGTTGTGTGTTGAGTTTAATGATAATATTGCCATTGTCACCCAGTTTTGACTTTGCTGAGCTTATGGGCTTTTACTCCTATTTTTATGTTTATATAATGCGAAGGCCTTAAAATAACCCCCACTCTATATAAAAGGAATAACTCACCTTTAAAGATCTATGAGGCTGTGACAGATTCCTATGAAACCTCATTTAAAAAAAAAGTCATTTCATGAATGTGGCATTACAAAGCCAGTAAACTAGTCTGCCTCTGCATTTATGCCTAGTTGATCATAAAATAATAACATTTTTGGAAATATATGCATGCATCTTAGAAAGTGACTTTCAGTATTTGCATATTTGGAGAAAATGTCAGTGATGTCAGCAGGGGTTCTGAGAGTAGCTAAATGAGCAAGCTTTTCAAAAATTGCTATTTTATCAGCTATGCACTGTCAGCACAAAATGCAACCTCTTTAAGGAAGAGACAAAAAAAGGAAAGTGATTTAATTTCTTCATTAGCTTACTTGCAACTGTATGACTGGTACACCTAGCAGCATAGACTGTATGATGTAAGCTTGAGGAAATCCATTTAGCATCCCTTTTTGCCCTCATGACAAAATATGTTCAAAGTGTTGAGACTCCACCCTTTCTCCAAAAATGAAAAGAAATTGAAGTTCTACTGATATTAGAGAAATGGCCATTGTCACCACACCCACATTCTCTACTCTGGTACTATGGTTGAATCTCATAGGTTGTTTTTTGTTTTGTTGTTGTTGTTTTGTAGTCATTCTGGTTCATTTATTTCATTTCTTTGTTTACTTTTGGCTGAAAGCTCTAAATATATGTTCTGTATAATATGTTCATGCTTAATAAATGTGTATACAATTGGAGATAGAACATGTCTATACAACTTGGAGATAGAACATGTCTATTATTACCTAGCAATGGTAACAGTGCTCATTGTATTTGTCAAAATAGATTAGGGAAATTTTTCACTAGACATTTGAAAAAAGTCATCTCATACATAACCCCAAATAAACCTCAGAACTGAAAAATTCAAAACATATACATAAAATAATGATCATTAAAATTAACCTTATTTCAAACCTTAAGTGTAACCATGTCTTAAATACCACTAAATATACACTTAGTGTGTTTACAACTTGTCTTCACCTTGTCGTAACATGGCCTATCTAAAATTCAGAACAAGAAAAGATGAATAATTTCTTTTCTTTATTAAAGTTCATATATAAAAGCAGCAGAATGCAAGAATTTTAATTTGTTCTGGTAAATATTTATCTTTTGGACTCTTTTTACATCTATTAAAATGTTTCAACTTTAGGTCAAATGTTCCACATTTGATGACAATAATTTGTCCGGGGAAAAGTGACTATTTGGATGTTATACTTTTTAGAATTAAAATTTAAAGAACATTTAAAACTGAAATATAAAGGACTTTTGCCACAAAATTACATCTCTAATTCAAGAGAAAAAAATTTAGATCATGCTTGCAGTAAAATTATAAAGGTTATGAGGTCAAGGAGAGAAAAGTCCATTGATTTCTCTACTGGACAACTCAGAGATGCAGAGTTAAAGAGTCAATTTTTTCAGAATAGATTTAGCACAACCTGTGCATTAGTCTTGGTAAAGGAACTTTTTGCCTCCAAACCTTTATTTCAGCTTTCCCCAAAGCAGGTGCTAGGGGATGCATCATGTGGTCAAACTAAGTTGTTAGATTAGGAACATAGTTGTTTCAGGTTGGGTAGATTCAGACTCTGAGAGAGAATTTGGGAGATCAACACTTATGCAAAGAAAGGGAGGAAGCAAGACTGACAGGACAGAGGAAGAAGTGGAATGGGATGCCGGGATGCCTGCTGGGATGAAGCAACAGCACACCTGGAGGGATGCTGACCAGCATGGATTGCTTGTCAGAGTGCGCTGCATTGATTCAGCATGGCAGGACTCCTGGTCCAAACAACAGAAGGGTGTTGCCCCACAGCTGAAGGCTGGGGCTGTCTGCTGGACATGCTCCCTGCAGCTGGGAGCACATATTTCCTTGTAAGGGGAGCTGAGTGATGCATCTCCATACCTACTGCAGTATTTAACAAAATTAAACTTGTTTCTCTACTGGGGAAGTTGGCTGAGCCTTTAATGTGTATTGGAATATTAATACATGTGAAATTTCAAGGGAGATTGTAATGTGCAGTGTTATCCAGAGTGTTTTACCTCACGACCTGTGTTTTGTTGTCATTAAGCATTTTACAGAAATACTGTCCTACTTCAGTAACCACTGCCCTGGTTTGAAGCAAATTTCTGCAGTTCCTAAATTCTTTCCTTCTCCTCCTCATTCTCTTCTTCCTCTTCCTCCCCCTTCTTCTTCTTATTTTTCATCTCTGCTTATATGCCTTCGTTTATGGAGCAGCATCGCTCGTTATGCTTATTGCTTAATAAGCAAAAAATTTTAATTACACAGTATATATTAGGAAACCTATGTGGTAACATTTATTGATTAGGAATTCCAGGAATGATAGGAGTAGGTTTTGGAATAGGAATACAGATAATGAATACCTGGTGCTGAAACAATCACTTGCTAGAAAAGAAATCTGAAAGATGTTTCATCTTAAGTAGTATCAAATCAAGATTTGGCTGAATATTTTTTTACTAAACTAAGTGTTTTGGTGTCACATATATACAACTCAGTGAAACTTTTTATATAACTGTCCAAAGAGTAGCATGAAATCTAAATTAACCATTAAAAAATTGAAATGGACATTTGGAAGAAAAACATTTTATGCCACTTTCTATAAATGTATAAAGTGCTAAAATATAAGCTGCAGTGAGTGTGTATCTTCTGCTGAAAACGGCCATCAACATTGTTGCTATTTAAAAGATAATGCTCCTCCTATCTTGGTCATGAAATATGTCCATGAAAAATAAATAATATATTTAATGTCATGTTAGTATACAATGTTAATTAGCTATATTCTGTACACTATTTAATTTTTATATTACAAAAAGCAGCTTTATAATATTTTAAACCCCAAATATATGAGTTATAAAATATGGTATCTCTTACTGAGAAAATATATCTTTCTTTCTTTTCCTTTCTTTCTTTTTTCTCCCTTATAGCTCTTGGTATGGTTTACATTAGAAAAAACAGATGTGAAAATTAGAGTAAGCATATGGATTAGAAACTCACTGAAAATCTAATGTTTTCTTTTCTGTGGATTCAACAACACCTTAAATTCAATTGATTACTTCAGTCATGGTTATGTAATATGTGTCTCTAAAGTATAGGTTCTATGTAATGTATTATCTCCTCTGGGGGAGCAATAATATTGGATCTTTTAAGGAAATAATATCTCTTCTCAGTAACTAGGTACAGAATAATAAACAAAAGTTCTAACTTAATTTTGTGAAATAATGGGGTTAATTTATCATAGAGTCCAAAACACCCAGTATTACCAATTTTTTACAATGTTTATCCTCACTTTTCCATCTGCAAGGGATGTGAGGGATTTGGGGGCTAATCCTTAAAATTTTCATCTGCAGAATTACATCTAGGTTTTGAAATTTCTTTTACGTATTAGAAAACCCTCCTCTATTCTGATGTAAGAGTAGGTAGGAGCTTGCTTGAAGCTTTCTGGACTAGTCTCTCAGTAAAGCTGTATCCTCAGAGGAAAGGCCTAATAGTAGCACAGTTACTTTCTTATTGTAAAATTTCCTCAGAATCCCATTCAAATCTCTAACATTCTAATGTGCAGCCCAGAATTTTAAAACATTTTATTTTTTTCTTTCCTGAACTTAGGCTCAACAGAGTACCCTTAGTGGTATTGTTCATTCAGTATTGACATCTTGAAGTGGACACTGCCTTGATTGCACATAGAATGCTGATTGGCAATATGTCTGTTTTGCTTTCTTTGCATATAGTCACCCTTTATATTTAGTTTCAATTGGCTAATGCCAGAAATGCAGCACACACATTTCACTATCTGGTTATGAGAACAAAAAGCACACAAACAAACAAAAACCCCACCACATTCTATAAAGTTTAAACTATCATTCAGGATGCTTATCTCGTGCATAAGATGGTCCCTCATACTCTACATTCTAATTAAGTAGAGCAGTAAATCAAAGCATGCTGGATGTTTTGTGAGGAACAGCTGGATTAAAATGTGCTTGAGAATAGGGGCTTGTGTCCTGGATGTCTTTTGGCAGGCTGCCTGCACGGGTGCAGCTACAGAGTACTGGAATGCTTGATAATTTCAGGGCAAGTTCGTTTTCCGTGGCTTACAACCTGCTTAATACAGGGAAGAAAGCTTGTAACTGTTTTGCCATCTCATCAGTATGTGATATGGAATAATCACAGTGGTTACCTAACAGTGATGGAAAGCCTGAGCAGCGAAGGAAAGGGGGATTGCAAATCTGACTGAACATGGGCATTTCAGGTTTGGAAATATGTGCTACCTACTAAAATGAGCTATCGACTAATTCAGGAAGAAATGTTATATGGGCTTAATGTTCATCTTCATCCACACTATAATGAGAAGGATTAGACTGGCTTCCATATGTGGAATATTTATTTCAGCAATACAAGAAAATGTATTTCCCTAATAATTTTTTTCTGTATGCACAAGGCCCTAAATTTTACAGATGTGATTAATGTTTTAATTTGTTGTTCTAGTTGGATACAAGTTTACCATACAATATAAATTACTTACAAAGAAATTTGCTTATATGGAGTTTAATTCATAAGCTGTTTAACCACCTTGTGTGGTATTGCTGCTATTTCTCTATGGGACTCTGCAGCTATGCAGCTTATTTTAAAAATAAAAGCAATCATCCTGTAAAATGTTTTTTAATCATTTAAACTGAAGTATTAGGG
>NW_006796233.1:128242-129865 GCF_000442215.2 Lipotes vexillifer
GAAAGATAACATACCCACAAATGATTGTCACTTAGTTAAAACTGAAAATAAAACAAAACAAAAAACCCAAGCCTGAACAATTAAATCCTGGTTACATTTTAAAAAATTCAAAGCTAGCCAGATATATTTAGTGTTCAGAAGCCTGATATGTTTAATGTTCACTTTTCAATTCTCTTGTTATTTAGTCATTTAGTATTCTTTTGGCATGCATTTAGTATAGGGTGGGTAAATAAAATACTGGTATGATGCAGGACCTCGTTTCCTTCCTAATTAATTCTAACCCCGTTTCTCTCAGAATAAATAATGCATTTTTTAGAAATGGAAGATCATGTTAAAATAGCACTAGCCCACCTCTTTAACTCTTCTCAGCTTGAGCTCAATAAAAGGTGTCTATATGAATTAATTATTATGTGTGAATTTAGGTTCTTTCATTTGTAGTAGAAAGTGACATCAGTATTTTCTTTATTACATTTTATTGTGAGGGCCCATCACATAATATATTTTGAAATGCATTGAAAACTTTAAAATTAAAAATTTATATTTGTTTTTGCTATTAGTACAAATAAGATTTTCATTCGAATACCAAAGAAGACCACTGCTGGAAGGTGAATGATCACAAGAAATATCAGTCAATATGGGACAAAGGGACAGATCCAGGTGTTGTGGGACCTGATGCATATACAATTTCTGAGAAAGGGACCCTCGCCCTCTTAAATAACAAAAGAGTCCAAAATTGTGCTTACAAATTTATGTGAAAAAGTGAATATTCATTTAGAATGAGAAAATAAATCTCAACAAACTGCTGGATGCTTGAAGACACAGGTCCTATTCTAGTTTAATTGAGGCAGTTTACTAGAAATGCTCACATAATAATGCAACTTGAATGCAATCTCTCTACTCCTCCCCACCTAGAACCCTCCCCAGCTCTCAGTCATTCTCCTGCCCTCTCAAAATGGCCCCAAGGGTTAATCATTAATTTTCCCTGGAGTCGGCTTCTGGTGGGAACTTATGTTGGTAAGCACAATATGGATCTTTTCTAGTTTTCTGTTTTAATACTTCATTTGGTGCTTTGTAGGCTGTATAGTAATGAAAAGTTGCTTAGAATCAAAGAAATTGTAACAAAAAGAAAGATACATATGAAAAAGAGACAAAGGGAAGCTGTATAATACTAAGGAGCTTGAAGAGAGGAAATCGTATTTTCCCAAGGTGCTTACAGATTAAATGAATGAGATGAATCATAAGCATACAAGAAGAGCAGGTGCCCATGCCTCACTGGTTCCAGCTGTATCATTGTCCCGGTTATGTGTAATTAAATCCAGAGCACATAGTTATCACTAGATTCCATTTACAATGGGGCAATTTGCATACTATATTTTAATAGATAGTCTAGAAAGTAAATTTTCTGAGAAAATGTCTTACTCCCTGTAATGAGATCTAGAGCACAATGACTGCGGCTTGAGTTGCACTGTTATAGATTTCGTTAAATGCATTTTGTTTTCCTGGCTTTCTCTTTTTTTTTTAAAATTAATTTATTTATTTTTGGCTGTGTTGGGTCTTCATTGCTGCACGCGGGCTTTCTCTAGTTGTGGTGAGCAGGGGCTACTCTTTTTTTTTTTTTTTTTG
>NW_006796233.1:129967-139314 GCF_000442215.2 Lipotes vexillifer
CCCGCGTCTCCTGCATCGGCAGGCGGACCCTCAACCACCGCGCCACCAGGGAAGCCCAGGGGCTACTCTTAATTGCGGTGCGCAGCTTCTTACTGTGGTGGCTTCTCTTGTTGTGGAGCATGGGCTCTAGGCGCATGGGCTTCAATAGCTGCAGCACACAGGCTCAGTAGTTGTGGCTCACGGGCTATAGAGCACAGGCTCAGTAGTTGTGGCGCACAGGCTTAGTTGCTCCACGGCATGTGGGATCTTCCCGGACCAGGGATTGTACCCGTTCCCCCTGCATTGGTAGGCAGATTCTCAACCACTGCACCACCAGGGAAGACCCTTTCCTGGCTTTCTTTTCTCCAATGCTGTTTGTTTTTACTGAAGTCCACTTTCGGAGTTCTTGCTATTTCGTTAATCGGGAACAGAAATAACAAGGATAATTTAAGTCCCATGGAATCCAAAATTAATAGTCACATATTTAGCTTTTTTTTTTTACATTAAAAAGTAAAAACTTCCCAAAGTGTCAAAGTAACCAAATATTCTCTAGAAAAGCCTCTATCAAATAGTTGCAAAGGAATATAGAAATCTGGAAATTTTTTGTTCTGAATATAATACAGCTTTACAGTTAGATTTTAACTTTTTAGCATGACCAGTATATTGTAAATAAACCATGAACTTTCCCACACTGAAAATATCTGATCATTTTATTAAGTTTAGGAAGATTAGTGTTCTCTTTTTTTTTTAATCTATTTTTTATTTAAGTATAGCACAGGGAACTATATTCAATATCCTGGGATAAACCATAATGGAAAAAAATATAAAAAAGAATGTATATATGTGTTCTCTGCCTTAATGTATGAAAATCTGTGATTTTACTACTTGTCCTTGGACCTCAAAAGACCAGGAAATATAGTGTGTGAGAGGGGAAGAGAAAGACTTTAACCCCAGATGCAGGGAGGAAGGTTGCCATGCAAGCAGGTAGAAATCAGAAACAGGTGAAGGGCATAAAGAACAGTATATTCCAACTCAAAAGGAATATTTTTCTTTTCCATTTTTGGCCTGTGTATAGCAGTCTAGCCATTATCAGCTTGAGTATTATGTCAGTTCAGCATTAACTGTGTCACCTCCTTAAGTGGGGCACAGGGAGAAGCATGTTTCTGAATTCGAATTTTATAGCCAAAAAGCATAGTCCACTAAGTATACTTTTTCAAGGAAGGCCATTATTAAGTAAAAAAGGTATTTAGGTCCTGCAGTACTTGAATTATTGAAAATTGAATTGACCTTTTCGTAGTCTTCCTTATTAGGTACACTGTAACAATGCGTATCAGAACAAGAGCAAACTATTTACAATAGCCAGGACATGGAAACAACCTAAGTGTCCATCAACAGATGACTGGATAAAAAAGATGTGGCACATATATACAATGGAATATTATTCAGCCATAAAAAGAAACAAAATTGAGCTATTTGTACTGAGGTGGATGGACCTAGAGTCTGTCATACAGAGTGAAGTAAGTCAGAAAGAGAAAAACAAATACTGTATGCTAACTCACATATATGGAATCTGAAAAAAAAAAAAAGATTCTGAAGAACCTAGGGGCAGGACAGGATTAAAGACACAGACATAGAGAATGGACTTGAGGACACAGGGAAGGGAAAGGGTAAGCTGGGACAAAGTGAGAGAGTGGCATGGACGTATATACATTACCAAATGTAAAATAGATAGCTAGTGGGAAGCAGCTGCATAGCACAGTGAGATCAACTCGGTGCTTTGTGTCCACCTAAAGGGGTGGGATATGGAGGGTGGGAGGGAGATGCAAGAGGGAAGAGATATGGGGATATATGTATACGTATAGCTGATTCTCTTTGTTACAAAGCAGAAACTAACACACCATTGTAAAGCAGTTACACTCCAACAAAGATGTTTAAAAAAAAAGAACAAGAGCAAAGTAGATTTTTGTGAAAACTTAATAATAGAAATGTATTGAATACTTACTATATCCCAGACATTCTTTTAAGCATTTTAAATGTATTAAGACATTTAGTTCTCAAAATATTCTTTTTATTCATTTTACTGATGACAGAACTGAAGCTCAGAGAGGTTAAGGAAATTTCCCAAGTTATAAGCTAGTAAATAGTCGTAAATCCAGGATTTGACCAGAAAGTCTAGCAGCAGAGTCCAAACTCTTCTATACTACCTCTTTGTAAGATACTGAGGACTTAACTCTTCAAATCTTGAGTACATTACAGTAGAGGCCAACTCAAACATGCAGACCAAACCCAGAAAATATTGAACTGATTATGTTAAAACAGTTCTCTATTCAGCTTTGTTTTCTGGTTCAACATTTTTCCTTCTAATGATACAGCTTCTGTACATCTAAGGATGAACATTTAAAAACATACTTTGTGGTGCTGAAAGACTGACTCATATGTGTTTGCCCAAGTCTATTTTTATGATGAAGTCCTTGATAGCTATTCACTTTGCATCTTCTTGCTTGTTGGTAGTACTGTTTACCAAGACATTAAAACAACTTTGTACCACCTATATTTCAACAAATCATTAACATAACTTAAGTGTACAAACTCAATGATTTAGTAGAAACATAAGAGTAGGATTCTAGCATTTGTGTATATAATGAAAGATCCATTATTTTTTAAACAAAAATTTAAGGACTCCACAAATACAATGCAAACAGAAATGGAAACATTTCAAAACAATTCATTCAAAACAATTCATTTTGAATTCAGCAGCGGTTTAGAATTAACCCTACTTGACTTTGTTCACCTAATTAATAAACATTTATTCATAACCTTTGACATCTTTCTATTGTGATGGAGAACAAGGATTAGAATTAAAAAATAACTATTGGTCCTGTTTGATTTATTACTTATTTATATATTACATATGATACTGTCTTGTTTCAAAAAGAGGGTTATGTAATATGATTCTTTATATCTTCTTCTTTCTATGATTGAGGAAGAATAGAATGCAGATTGTCCTAGCTAGAGACATGGAAAAGTTATAAATTGGCTTAACATTAAAAAAATGTTTTTCAACTAGATTCACCTGTTATGACTTCTATGTATGACAATAAGAAATTGCCAAATTTCTGTGGGATATACAGGTGATCCACAGAATAAAGGAGAAGTAGGAGATATGGAACTTTACACAATAAACTTAAAACCTATTTGGAAAAAAATGGCACACATATGAAGCAACCTGAGATTGTTGCAAAACAGCATGCAGTAGCGTGAGATGTGGGGAAGAGCTGCTTAGAAAACAGCGTATACATGTGGTAAAGGAATGGTCTCAGTCGCTGTGGGTTTCTCAAGCGTGTGAAGTTTCAGCTGATCCTTGGGAAAAAAGGATACCTACTGATTGACAGGGAAGGACTGGGAGAGAATTCCAGGTGGAAAAATAGTGAACTTGAGGGCATGGTGTCAGCAACTTGTAGACTTCAATTGTGTGTAGGCAGTTACTATAGCCTTTATAAGTGCATATTTAAGTTCAATGATATAAGACAAAATAAATTATATTATCTCTTCAATGAATATAGTTAACTTATTTGTTTTCACTTGAAAACAAATAACTTTGTTTGGAGAGTTCCACCAGTGCATGCAGTGCAATGCAAAGAAATAAATAACTAAAGGTAAAATCTATCATACTATTTATATGAAAGCTAAACATTATTTTAACATCTAGTCTAGTGTTGGGGTACTAGTTTTAAATTGTTTTGTGATTGAGAGATGCATGTTATTAACAGAAACTTAACCTAAATACAAGAGCTTAATAGGGCTGGAGAAATCAACTGTGATGCTTTAGTGGATTATAAAAAGATTTAATGATCAGTGACTGATTCCTATTTCCTTTATCATTACTGGTAACATAGCAATGAAATTGCTGCCAGAACTGCTTTCTGTAAATTTACTAAGAATCATTGTTTTTTAAAAAAAGACAAAATGAGATTAAGATTATTTGTTTGTCTGTATAAGCTTTGCTTGACCCTGTTTAGAGTCACTTAGGGGATCTGCAAGTTTTTATTCCAAAGTTATGCCATTTGAAACCCTTCGGTGGCATAAACATTCCATTATATAGAAAAGCAGACACATATACAAACTTAACTTGGCAGAAATATATGTTTGCAGCCGACAGACTGTGCACAGTAAGCCCAGAATGAAATATAATCAGGGGTCTGATGCTTAAATGGTAAGAAGACTGTGGTCTCCTTAAAAAGTGATGAAAATGTCTTCCCTTAGAAATCAATTACAAAGAAAAAGGGGGTGGGGGAAGCTCCACTGTTTTCTCTGGAAATGTGTGTTTAATAATTGTTGAATGTTTGTTTTTATAGAAAAACTACCAAAACAAATTAAATGCATCTTTTGCATTTTGAAGGCCCTGTACATTAAGACAGGGAGTTGAAAGATTCTACAGACCGACCACTCAGAAATCGTCAACACACTCTCTCTCCATCAGTAAACTTGCCACATTCTCAGGCCTGGTGCTCAGCCTTTCAGGATCAGCAATTTGTTTTGGTCAACACACCAAGAGTTCATTGGTCCCACACAGCTGGATACCCATTTATTACTTTCACAGAGAATGCTTCGTTAAACATCAAATGACAATTTATTCATTTACAATGAAAAATACAAATGTTGATCAATCCAGATTTCTCCAGTTGGCCTAACCAAAGCTTTTTCTCATTTTAGCAACACTTCTGCATGGGAGGCTGAATTATTAGAGAGTCTCTCGGTTTCCTCCTACAGATGACGAACGACATCTGTTGTGACAGGTTTTCCTAGTTTAAAGGCAAACTAATCAACCTGTTTTTGCATGGTTATCCTTATACAGCACCAGTGATACCTAGGACAGTTTTTCAACTTTATTTTTTCCTGGATATATGTGTGTGTATATATATATATATATATATATATATATATATATATATATATATAAAACACTATAAAATGATCAGGCATTAGGGATCCAAATAAATGATGAGACATGTCTGTTTAATTACAGGTACATTAATGTGATACAGAGAATATACATGCGACATAGAACATTTCCTCCATGTATTAAAAGAGGAATATGGAAATCGTTTGTTGAAATTCACTAGGCAACAAACGGATAATATTTGTTATTATTATAAGTGAGAGATAAATTCAATTAGCATTTATGCTCATAACTAGCTACTCAGCTTGCTTACCTTCAGCTGGGAATTCCCCCACCCAAATGATACACTTAGGTACCCCTCCAAACCTTCTCCCAGAAGCAAGCTAATCCAATTGTAGTAACCTCTTACCATGTCCAATGTTGGTCCAGAGGTAAACACTTGACCCTAGCCTGATCTACCACAGTCCATTTTTTGAGTATTTGGGACTTGAAAAGTACTCTCTTTCTTTTTCTGGTGGCTAAAGCTGTAAAATGTATACCTTGGGAACTGTCAGTGGCCTCATGGAAAGTGCAGGTCTGCAAAGAGAGAGTGCGTATAGCATGTACAAAGAATCAAAGAAAATAAATGAAGAAAGAGAGTCCTAGAAGCATTAAAATTCCTGATTCTACTTGCCTTTGAGGTTCAAATCCCTGAGCTTCCTGTAGGAGTTTTGGTTTTCATTCTGAGTATGAAATTTTGAGACAGAAAACTTTTCCTCATCCGCTACACTTTTGTTTAGTTTCCATTAACTGGAACCAGAATTTTTTTTAATAATAAAAGGAAAATTATTTGGAAATATTGAGATTTATTTTTTAGCCAGATAAAATGAAAGAAACTTAGTGATAAAAAATAAACATTTGTAATAGAAAGAAAAATATATTGTAAGTTATATAGCATTTTCTTGATTCATTAAGGGGCCTTGGTCATTGACAATTCATACAAAAACCGTGTAATTCCATATAAAAACTCATTATTTGTGCCTGTATATTGGTACCCGAGGGAGACATATATACTCCTATATATATAGGAGTATTAATTTTCAATGACATATTGATTTTTATCTCTTATAATTGAAAACATTGCATTAGTAAGATAATATCTAATTACTACTAGAATCCTAAAGGAGTTATCATTGCCAATATTTTCCTAATCACAGTCCTAAGTAGGATATTTATTTTTACTCATTATCAGTAAGCATATTTTCTAAATGTGCACTATTTCCAAAGCACTCATCTAGATGTTGAGGGTGAGATGTAAAATGAAATGCATAATCTTTGAGAAGAAATGAAGGATGATTGGATATGCTTCCATATATGTAAAATATATATATAGCTTAGCACACAAATAACTATTTATTAGAATGTTTAAAGCATCTAAATTCTCAATGAAACATTGATGAATATGGAGTGGGGTTAAGTATGTGTTCTGCAATAAAAGCTTTTGTAATATTTTGAATGAAGAGAAAGACATTTGAGGGTCCACTATGCATTTTATGTAACTATATACGTGGATTTAGTTATTGTTTCAGATGGGAATGTTAACCTAAAGAATCAGTCTCAGTTAAAAATGCCTTCTCCCAACTCAAAACACCAGGCTGCCCTCCTTTGCCTAAAACGCCTTTTCCCCATCCCACCCCACCCTTAACTCTCACCTTGTCTAACTCCTGCACATTCTTCATATCCCAGTTGATGGACCCCTCTTCCAAAAGCCTGTCATTAGCTTCCTAAAACTGAGTTAGATGCCCCTCGGAGGACAGTCCCTTCTGATCTCATGCTGGGGCATCCTCACTGAGTTGAAATGCCTGTTTGCTAATCATTCTCTCCTCAATATGTTGTAAATTCCTATTCCTGAAGAGTAGAAATTGTGTTCATTTTGAACACAGTATCATCAGAGATTAGCACAGTGCACAGTGTATAGTTTCTCACTAATAAATAAAGCAGAGATAAATTCACTTAGGGATTTTATATAAAAATTATCAATAGGTGGGTCATAGAAAAGAAGATGGAAAAATAGTTAAAGAAAGTCTGAGAAAACCCAAGGTTGTTTTCTCAAATCAAAAATTGAAGCTAAGGGTTTGGTTATAATAAGGAATCATAGAATAAATGAATATATGAGGTGGGAGGGATCTTATATTACTTAAATTACCTCTCAAATGATAGGCAATAGTGAGATGTGGCATGATATTTGTTGGGGAAATTGTAAACCTAAAATAAATTGCACCATGCTTCCTGGCCTGTATAGCATACCGATGTGGAAGTCATGACTGGGGACAAGATATTTCACACCAGTAACTCAGTGTAAACATGGTGTTCTTGCTTCTACTAGTGCTCGTAACTATGCACTTATCCACTTTGGTTGGAAAAAAGAATAACTTTTCATATAAATTATTGTTAATAATACCTTAATGAACAGTGTATCCCCTCTTAATTTTTTTTTAGAGTAAGTTCTTTTTATTCAGAAAAGGCTATTGAATGAAAAGATTATTCTGCCTGATTTATGGGGCTTTTAAATAGCAGACAACCCTTCCAATCAGGAAGCAGAACTGTGATTTTTAAGATTCACGGCCTGTAACGAGGACACAGCACTGAGCTGTCATCACACACAGATTAGAAATAAACTGCAATAACTTTCCTTTTATATTTCTGTTCTGTTTACATGGTGTAAAAACACATTATTTTATATAAGTATTAGTTGATTATCCCTAATAAAGATTACTTTTAAAGAGGTTAAAACCAGAGAGTTGGCCTCAAATAATAAGGGAAAAATATTGAACTTGGTTAATTATTTCTGTTAACCACTTATCTTCAAGGGTGAATAACCTTACACAGGTATTATACTAAATGTATATTAATTCTATCTACTGATCATGTGTGTTTATATGATAATGTGCAGTTAGAATTATACCTATGTAAATGGACAAATAGACATTGATGTATTTTAATTATGGAAAATATTAAGCATTAGAAAATATAAATTATCTACTAAACACACATTTTTATACCACCGAGCTTCAGAAATGAACTTTAAAATTATTAGAAACCCCTGTGTTTGTCTGATCCCTCACTCTGCCCCCAAATTAACTTCCATTCTGAATTTGCATCCCTTTATATTTGTTATAAATATGTTTAACATATAGCATTGGCTATATGTTTTTTTGTTTTGGGTTTTTTTTACAAATTTATTTATTTATTTATTTATTTTTGGCTGCGATGGGTCTTTGCTGCGTATGGGCTTTTCGCTGGTTACGGTGAGTGGGGGCTACTCTTCATTGCGGTGCTCGGGCTTCTGACTGAGGTGGCTTCTTTTGTTGTTGAGCATGGGCTCTAGGCACGCGGGCTTCAGTAGCTGTGGCACGTGGGCTCAGCAGTTGCGGATCGCGGGCTCTAGAGCGCAGGCTCAGTAGTTGTGGTGCACGGGCTTAGTTGCTCCTCAGAATCTGGGATCTTCCCAGACCAGGGCTCGAAGCACTGTCCCCTGCATTGGCAGGTGGATTTTTAACCACTGCGCCACCAGGGAAGTCCCTGGCTATATGTTTTTAAATTAACATGACTCATACTACAAAAATGTTTGAGCATCTTACTCTTTGCACTAAACATTCTATATTTGAAAATCTGAGACTTGTGGCTCCATTTATTTACTTTTGCCACTTAATGACATTCCATTTTATGCCAAATTTTATTTAAAATGCACTTGTTTTAATTTTAAAATATTATAAACACTGATATTATTCTAATACATGCCTTGTGTGCACACACACGTGAAAATGTCTTTAGAGTGTATACCTTGATTGAAGTTGCTAAGAATTTGAAACTTCATCTGTGTTTGATATTGTTAAATTAGTTCTAAGTGATTTTAACAATTTACACTCCTATCAATTGTAAATAAAAGTGACTCTTTCTTTTATATCCTTGAGAACACTTGATATTTTCAGAATACCAATTTTTTGCTGTATCTATTGGATGTGAAATAATATCCCATTGGACCATTTCTTGACTACTGGGGGCGGGGAAAGGGGGTTGGAGAGGTTCATATTTCTTCTTTTATTAAATTTTATTTTATTTTATTTTGGAATGTAGTTGATTTACAATGTTGTATTAGTTTCAGATGTACAGCAAAGTGACTCAGTTATACACATACATATATCCATTATTTTTCAGGTTCTTTTCCCATATTGGTTATTAAACAATATTGAGTAGAGTTCCCTGTGCTATACAGTAGGTTGTTTATTATATATTTTATATACAGTAGTGTGTATATGTTAATCCCCAACTCTTAATTTATCCTTCTCCTGCCACATTTCCCTTTGGTAACCATAAGTTTGTTTTTGAAGTTTGTGATTCTTGTTTCTATTTTGTAAATAAGTTCACTTGTATCATTTTTTTTTAAGATTCCACATATAAGTGGTGATATATGATATTTGTCTTTCCC
>NW_006796233.1:139324-164054 GCF_000442215.2 Lipotes vexillifer
TGCTAATATCTAGGTCCATCCATGTTGCTGCAAATGGCATTATTTCATTCCTTTGTGGCTGAGTAACATTCCATTTATATATGTAGCACATCTTCTTGATCCACTCATCTGTCGATGGACACTTAGATTGCCTCCATGTCTTGGCTATTGTAAATAATAGTTCTGCAATGAATATTGAGGTGCATGTATCTTTTCAAATTATTATTTTCTCTGGATATGTGCCCAGGAGTGGGATTTCTGGGTCATATGGTAGTTCTAGTTTTAGTTTTCTAAGGAATCTTCATACTATTCTCCATAGTATTTGTACCAATTTACACCCCCACCAAAAGTGTAGGAGGGTTCCCTTTTCTCCATACCCCCTCTAGAGTTTATTGTCTGTAGACTTTTTGATGATGGCCATTCTGATTGGTGTGAGGTGATACCTCATTGTAGATTTGATTTGCATTTCTCTAATAATTAGTGATGTTGAGCATCTTTTCAAGAGCTTTTAACCATCTGTATGTCTTCTTTGGAGAATTGTCTGTTTAGATCTGCACATTTTTTTATTTTGTTGTTTGATTTTTTTATATAGAGCCTCATGAGTTGTTTGTATATTTTGGAGATTAATCCCTTGTCAGTCACTTTGTTTGCAAATATTTTCTCCCATTCAGTGGGTTGTCATTTCATTTGTTTTATGGTTTCCTTTGCTGTGAAAAAGCTTTTAAGTTTAATTAGGTTATATTAGTTTATTTTTATTTGCATTACTCTAGGAGGTGGATCCAAAAAGATATTGCTGTGATTTATGTCAAAAAGTGTTCTCCTAGATTTTCCTCTAAGACTTTTAGAGTGTGCGGTCATACATTTAGGTTGTTAATCCATTTTGAGTTTATTTTTGTGTATAGTGATAGGGAGTGTTCTAATTTCATTCTTTTACATGTAGCTGTCCAGTTTTCCCAGCACCATTTATTGAAGAGACTGTCTTTTCTCCACTATATATCCTTGCCTCCTTTGTCATAGATTAGTTGACCATAGGTGGGTGGGTTTATCTCTGGGCTTTCTATCCTGTTGAATTGATGTATATTTCTATTTTTGTGCCAGTACCATAATGTCTTGATTACGGTAGCTTTGTAGTGTGGTCTAAAGTCAGGGAGTCTGATTCCTCCAGTCCCATTTTTTCCCCTCAAGATTGCTTTGGCTATTCAGGGTCTTTTGTGTCTCGATAAAAAATGTAAGGTTTTTTTGTTCTAGTTCTGTAAAAAATGCCATTGGTAATTTGATAGGGATTGCACTGAATCTGTAGATTGCTTTGGGTATTTTAGTCATTTTCACAATATTGATTCTTCCAATCCACGAACATGGTATATCTCTCTATTTGTTTGTGTTGTCTTTGATTTTTTCATCAGTATCTTATAGTTTTCTGTGTACAGGTCTTTTTCCTCCTTAGGTAAGTTTATTCCTAGGTATTTTATTCTTTTTTGTTGCAGTGGTAAATGGGATTGTTTCCTTAATTTCTCTTTCTGATCTTTCATTGTTAGTGTATAGGAATGCAAGAGATTTCTGTGCATTAATTTTGTATCCTATGACTTTACTAAATACATTGATGAGCTCTAGTAGTTTTCTGGTGGCCTCTTTAGGATTTTCTATGAATAGTAACATGTCATCTGTAAACAGTGACAGTTTTACTTCTTCTTTGCCAATTTGGATTCCTTTTATTTATTTTTCTTCTCTGATTGCCATGGCTAGGACTTCCAAAACTATGTTGAATAAAAGTGGTGAGAATGGATCTACCTTGTTGAGCTTAGATGAAATGCTTTCAGCTTTTCACCACTGAGAATGACGTTACTGTGGGTTTGTCATATATGACCTTTATTATGTTGAGGTAAGTTCCCTGTATGCCCACTTTCTGGAGAGTTTTTATCATAAATGGGTGTCGAATTTTGTCAAAAACTTTTTCTGCATACATTAACATGATTATATCGTTTCTATTCTTCAGTTTGTTAATGTGGCATATCACACTGATTGATTTGTGGATATTGATGCATACTTGCATCCCTGGGATAAATCCCATTTGATCATGGTGTGTGATCCTTTTAATGTATTGGATTTGGTTTGCTAGTATTTTGTTAAGGATTTTTGTGTCTATGTTCATCAGTGATACTGGCCTGTAATTTTCTTTCTTTGTTGTATCTTTGTCTGGTTTTGGTATCAGGGTGATGGTGGCCTCAAAGAATGAGTTGGGAGCGTTCCTCCCTCTTTAATTTTTTGGAAGAGTTTCAGAAGGACAGGTGTTAATCGGATTTCTTCTTTTGTGAGTTACCTTCTCAAATGAATTGTGCTTTTTTTAAAAAAAAATAGTGTTTTTTGTTTATTGATTTCTATCAGTTCTTTATATGCTCTAGCTGTGAGTCTTTTGTCTTATATATGCCCTGCATATATTTCTACCAGTCTGTCAATTCTTTTTACTTGATATAAAGTTAATATGCAATATTCTTTGAAATTTTCTACTAAAATTACTAAAGTTTTGCTTTTCATAGTATTTAATACATTGGTTTTTTGTTGTTATAAAACAGGTTTCTAAATTTTTGTATGAATCAACTAACATTTTTAGCACCAGTGATTGAATATTTTGCCTCTTCCCCATGAATTTTCAGTACCAAACCTGATATAAAGGAGGGGGAGAAAATCTTAAAATATGAATTCATAGATTTATATACTACATTTTAAGCTGAAACAAGAAAAATGAGGATTGACAATATCGTGATTGCTTTGGTAAAACTAAAAATTCCTGGATAAGACACTGATAACTTTCTAGTCATGAAGACCATGACATTGAGACAAATATAGAAATTTGAAGCACTGAGGCAGCAAAGTTGAAATGCATTATGTATTGATGAAAATTAGGACTGTTTTAGGATATTTCATGTACTTTATTTCTTTTTCAGAAAAGTCTTCAATTTTACCTTGGTTTTTAAATTACTAAAAGGAAGAGAAAAATATTCTTTAAGGAAATTTTGCAAAAAACAAAAAGAAAAAAACTTTAGTGACAGCACATAAGTAACAATGAGCATCCATTATAGTAAGTTAACTTGCTCCTGGCGGGAAATCTGACATTATAGCTAGTTTCTAAGGCATCTGTTAAAAAAAAATCCTGTAACGTGCCTTTTTAAA
Source organism: Lipotes vexillifer (assembly GCF_000442215.2). Taxonomy (NCBI): domain Eukaryota; kingdom Metazoa; phylum Chordata; class Mammalia; order Artiodactyla; family Lipotidae; genus Lipotes; species Lipotes vexillifer. Next base: position 142,472 of record NW_006796233.1, read on the forward strand.
ATTGAGTTTCTGAAAAAGAAAGCAGTAATTTCCTACCACAGCATAAAATATTATCATTAAATTAATATGTTTAACTATTACCTCTCATTTCTACCCTGTTCCATTTTGTATAAGCATGAAGAAACAGCAAAATCAATTATGAGAAAGCATCTTAAATTAAAAAAGCAAAGAAGGGAGTTGGAGAATTGGGTAAAGTTATCAGAAAAATATAAATAAATTTATTGTGTATTTGTGTAGAAATATTGAAATTAATATGGAAATTTTTATTATGATGCTCAGACTATTAAGAAATGCAAACAATAAGATACATATGCTTTTTAATATACTCATATGAGACTGATTTTGAGGGATAGTGTTCCTGAACACCAAAATAAAGTAAAATATTTCATTGAGATTCATGCATGTTATGACATGTGGCCTTGTGTAGATTTATTACTTAAGCTATGATCAGAAACAATCATTTGAAATTACCATTATTTGAAAAATTACAAGACTAATATCCACACACAGATGTTTGTCCATATATTGGCAATCGTGTTGTTATAATTTCTTCCAAATGATTCTTTGAATTTTGTGGTATTTGATTTAGTCAGTGGGACTAATGTTTGATATCTTTTGAGCTAAGTTCCTTACAATAGTTTTCTTTCAAGTCATTAGAATTATTGGGAAAAATTGACAAAAGTGGATTAATTAACAACAAATTTCCCTTTTTCTCACAGCAACTTTAGAATATTTAGCAACTTGTCTACCGGAAGAGTTATGCATTGCCCCATTAAATAGATGTGAACATACTTAGTTGGTTATAGCCACATTAATTTTATAGAACATGATAGAAATATGTTGATAATGTATCATCCTACTACAAACATTTGTTCTGTGGCAGTTATTTTATTTTTGTCACCATTGAAAATATATTGGGCAATAAAATTTTGTTAAATGGGTAGATGCCCCACCAATGCACTGCAAAGAGATTTCTTCAGTCACTTAGAAAGGCATTCTTAGTTCTTAACTCACAGGGTCGTAGTGAGAATTAAATGGAAATAATTCACAAACATCAATAAGGACTAAAATACTTATTATAATTAATATTGTTTTACAATCAGTTAAAACAAAATGAAAGATAAACTGTTATTCATAAAGCTATGATTCCTTCCAAAATTACATTAGTTTTTTCTTCTTAACCCAAGTACTTATCTATATACATATGTAGACATACTGTCTTGTAGTTACAATTTTGTATTAAGCTTAAAAATACATATTTTATGAAAAATTTTCTTTGTTGCTAAATAGACTTTATAAGTTTCATATTTAATGTCTATATATCAAATAATATGTGAAGGTTGCTATTTGCTTTTTGAATACTTAACACCTTATCACAAATAATTCTGCCATTGTTTCCTTCCACCTCACCATCATTAGGGTGACACGTGACTTTAAAATTTTGAGAGAAAAACAATGTCACTTGATTGTTGTTTAAATTGTAATCTATCTGATAACACTTAATGTTAAGCATATTCTCTTCTGTCTGTATACTAATTATATTTATATTATGTGAATTGTTGCTTCATGTCATTTGTCCTTTGGATTTGCTGCTATGTATTTATTTATAATATATTTGAATGTCTTTCTTATCAATTATATAAATAACTTATATAACATAATATAACCTGTGACCATAATTGCTATAAATATTTTTTATGCAGGCCATATACCTTTTTATTCTGAAAACTTATAGCATAGTCTTAATTTCCATATAGTAAAGCCTGTCTATCTTTTGTTTTCTAAATTCTGCTATCACTTCAAAGCTGAAAATTGCCATCACTTAGGAGAGCTTATAAATGTTAAAGTATATTTCCTTCATTTTGTGATTTTTTTTTTTTTTAAAAGACTCCTACAGCTGAAGCTTTTTTTTTTTTTTTTAATAATACACAATGTATTTATTTATTTATTTATTTATGGCTGTGCTGGGTCTTCATTTCTGTGCATGGGCTTTCTCCAGTTGTGGCAAGTGGGGGTCACTCCTCATCGCGGTGCGCAGGCCTCTCACCATCGCGGCCTCTGTTGTTGCGGAGCACAGGCTCCAGACGCGCAGGCTCAGTAATTGTGGCTCACGGGCCCAGTTGCTCCATGGCATGTGGGATCTTCCCAGACCAGGGCTCGAACCTGTGTCGTCTGCATTGGCAGGCAGACTCTCAACCACTGCGCCACCAGGGAAGCCCCCATTTTGTGATTTAAACATTTTAAATACTAACTCAATATAATTAGAAGGTATCTGGTATTTATCTATATGTGGAATTCCCAATTTTAGTTCATTTAAAGAACCCTACATAAATGATTTCTAGTTTTTTCTATTATACTCTTTCTCATTTTAAGATATGATAAATGTACAATAGAACCTAATTTTAAATTTTTATTCTATTTATTTCTACATTTTAAAAAAATCTTTATTGGACTATAATTGCTTTACAATGGTGTGTTAGTTTCTGCTTTATAACAAAGTGAATAAGTTATACATATACATATATCCCCATATCTCTTCCCTCTGCGTCTGCCTCCCATCCACCCTGCCTATCCCATCCCTCTAGGTGGTCACAAAGCACCGAGTTCATCTCCCTGTGCTATGCGGCTGCTTCCCACTAGCTATCTATTTTACATTTGGTAGTGTATATATGTCCATGCCACTCTCTCAGTTTGTCCCAGCTTACCCAACCCCCTCCCCATTTCCTCAAGTCCATTCTCTAGTAAGTCTGCATCTTTATTCCCGTCTTGCCCCTAGGTTCTTCATGACAATTTTTTTTCTTTCTTTCTATTTTTTTTTTAGATTCCATGTATATGTGTTATTTATATGTATGTGCATACGGTATTTCTTTTTCTCTTTCTGACTTACTTCACTCTGTATGACAGACTCTAGGTCCATCCACCTCAGTACAAATAGCTCAATTTTGTTTCTTTTTATGGCTCAGTAATATTCCATTGTATATATGTGCCATGTCTTCTTTATCCATTCATCTGTTGATAGACACTTAGGTTGCTTCCATGTCCTTTTAATCCTTTTAATGTGACATTTGATTCTGTTTGCTAGTATTTTGTTCCTTAAAAAACTAAGGAACCTCCATTCTGTTCTCCATAGTGGGCGTATCATTTACATTCCCACCAACAGTGTAAGAGGGTTCCCTTTTTTTCACACCCTCTCCAGCATTTATTGTTTGTAGATTTTTTGATTATATCCATTCTGACCAGTGTGAGATGATATCTCATTGTAGTTTTGATTTGCATTTCTCTAATGATTAATGATGTTAAGCATTCTTTCATGTGTTTGTTGGCAATCTGTATATCTTATTTGGAAAAATGTCTGTTTAGGTCTTCTGCCCAGTTTTGGATTGGGTTGTTTGTTTTTTTGATATTGAGCTGCATGAGCTGCCTCATGGAGATTAATCCTTTGTCAGTTGATTCATTTGCAAATATTTTCTCCCATTCTGAGGGTTGTCTTTTGGTCTTGTTTATGGTTTCCTTTGCTGTGCAAAAGCTTTGAAGTTTCATTAGGTCCCATTTGTTTATTTTTGTTTTTATCTCCATTACTCTAGGAGGTGGATCAAAAAAGATCTTGCTGTGATTTATGTCAAAGAGTGTTATTTCTATGTTTTCCTCAAAGAGTTTTATAGTGTCCGATCTTACATTTAGGTCTCAAATCCATTTTGAGTTTATTTTTGTGTATGGTATTAGGGAGTGTGCTAATTTCATTCTTTTACATGTAGCTGTCCAGTTTTCCCAGCACCACTTACTGAAGATGCTGTCTTTTCTCCATTGTATATTCTTGCCTACTTAATCAAAGATAAGGTGACCATAGGTGCGGGGGTTTCTCTCTGGGCTTTTTATCCTGTTCCATTGATTGATATTTCTGTTTTTGTGCCTGTACCATACTGTCTTGATTACTGTAGCTTTATAGTATAGTCTGAAATCAGGGAGGCTGATTCCTCCAGCTCCGTTTTTCTTTTTCAAGATTGCTTTGGCTATTCGGCATCTTTTGTGTTTCCATACAAATTGTGAAATTTTTTGTTCTAGTTCTGTGAAAAATGCCATTGGTAGTTTGATAGAGATTGCACCGAATCTATAGACTGTTTTGGGTAGTATACTCATTTTCACAATGTTGATTCTTCCAATCCAAGAACATGGTAATCGCTCCATATATTTGTATATCTTTAATTTTTTTCATCAGTGTCTTATAATTTTCTGCAAACAGGTCTTTTGTCTCCTTAGGTAGGTTTATTCCTAGGTATTTTATTCTTTTGGTTGCAATGGTAAATGTGAGTCCTTTCTTAACTTCACTTTCAGATTTTTCATCATTAGTGTGTAGGAATGCAAGAGATTTCTGTGCATTAATTTTGTATCCTGCTACTTTACCAAATTCATTGATGAGTTCTAGTAGTTTTCTGGTAGCATCTTTAGGATTCTCTATGTATAGTATCATGTCATCTGCTAACAGTGACAGTTTTACTTCTTCTTTTCCGATTTGGATTCCTTTTATTTCTTTTTCTTCTCTGATTGCTCTGGCTAAAAATTCCAAAACTATGTTGAAGAATAGTGGTAAGAGTGGGCAACCTTGTCTTGCTCCTGATCTTAGTGGAAATGGTTTCAGTTTTTCACCATTGAGGATGATGTTCAATGTGGGTTTGTCATATATGGCCTTTATTACGTTGAGGTAAGTTCCCTCTGTGCCTACTTTCTGGAGGGTTTTTATCATAAATGGCTGTTGAATTTTGTCAAAAGCTTTCTCTGCATCTATTGAAATGATCATATGGTTTTTCTCCTTCAATTTTTTTATATGGTGTGTTACATTTTTTTGATTTGTGTATATTGAAGAATCCTTGCATTCCTGGGATAAACCCCACTTGATCATGGTGTATGATCCTTTTAATGTGCCATTTGATTTTGTTCGCTAGTATTTTGATCAGGATTTTTACATCTATGCTCATCAGTGATATTGGCCTGCAGTTTTCTTTCTTTGTGATATCTTTGTCTGGTTTTGGTATCAGGGTGATGGTAGCCTTGTAGAATGAGTTTGGGAGTGTTCCTCGCTCTGCTCTATTTTGGAAGAGTTTGAGAAGGATATGTGTTAGCTCTTCTCTAAATGTTTGATAGAATTCACCTGTGAAGCCATCTGGTTCTGGGCTTTAGTTTGTTGGAAGAGTTTTAATCACAGTTTCAATTTCAGTGCTTGTGATTGGTCTATTCATATTTTATATATCTTCCTGGTTCAGTCTCGGAAGGTTGTGCATTTCTAAGAATTTGTCCATTTCTTCCAGATTGTCCATTTTATTGGCATATAATTTCTTGTAGTAATCTCTCATGATCCTTTGTATTTCTGCAGTGTCATTTGTTACTTCTCCTTTTTCATTTCTAATTCTATTGATTTCAGTCTTCTCCCTTTTTTTCCTGATGAGTCTGGCTAATGGTTTATCAATTATGTTTATCTTCTCAAAAAAACACCTTTCAGTTTTATTGATCTTTGCTATCATTTCCTTCATTTCTTTTTCATTTATTTCTTTTCTGATCTTTATGATTTCTTTCCTTCTGCTAACTTTGGGTTTCTTTGTTCTTCTTTCTCTAATTGCTTTAGGTGTAAGATTAAGTTGTTTATTTGAGATGTTTCTTCTTTCTTAAGGTAGATTTGTATTGCTATAAACTTCCCTCTTAGAACTGCTTTTGCTGCATCCCATAGGTTTTGGTTCATCGTGTTTTCATTGTCATTTGTTTTTAGGTATTTTTTGATTTCTTCAGTGATCTCTTGGTTATTAAGTAGTGTATTGTTTCACCTCCATGTGTTTATATTTTTTACAGATTTTTTCCTGTAATTGCATGTAGTCTCATAGAGTTATGGTAAGAAAAGATACTTGATGGGATTTCAATTTTCTTAAATTTACCAAGGCTTGATTTGTGACCCAAGATATGATCTATCCTGGAGAATGTTCCATGAGCACTTGAGAAGAAAGGGTATTCTGTTGTTTTTGGATGGAATGTCCTATAAATATCAATTAAGTCCATCTTGTTTAATGTATCATTTAAAGCTTGTGTTTCCTTATTTATTTTCATTTTGAATGATCTGTCCATTGGTGAAAGCAGGGTGGTAAAGTCCCCTACTATGATTGTGTTACTGTCAATTTCCCCTTTTACGGCTGTTAGTATTTGCCTTATATATTGAGGTGCTCCTATGTTGGGTGCATAAATATTTACAATTGTTATAATCTTCTTCTTGGATTGATCCCTTGATCATTATTTAGTGTCCTTCTTTGTCTCTTGTAATAGTCTTTGTTTGAAAGTCTGTTTTGTCTGATATGAGAATTGCTACTCCAGCTTTCTTTTGATTTCCATTTGCATGGAATATCTTTTTCCATCTCCTCACTTTCAGTCTGTATGTGTCTGTAGGTCTGAAGTGTGTCTCTTGTAGACAGCATATATATGGGTCTTTTTTTTGTATCCATTCAGCCAGTCTATGACTTTTTTTTTTTTTTTTTTTGCGGTACACAGGCCTCTCACTGTTGCGGCCTCTCCCGTTGTGGAGCAGCACAGGCTCCAGGTGCGCAGGCTCAGTAGCCATGGGTCATGGGCTCAGCCGCTCCGCAGCATGTGGGATCTTTCTGGACCGGTTCACAAACCCATGTCCCCTGCATCAGCAGGCGGACTGTCAAGCACTGCACCACCAGGGAAGCCCCGGTCTATGTCTTTTGGTTGGAGCATTTAATCCATTTACATTTAAGGTAATTATCGATATGTATGTTCCTATTACCATTTTCTTAATTGTTTTGGGTTTGTTATGGTAGGTCTTTTCCTTCTCTTGTGTTTCCTGCCTAGAGAAGTTCCTTTAGCATTTGCTGTAAAGCTGGTTTTGTGGTGCTGAATTCTCTTAGCTTTTGATTGTCTGTAAAGGTTTTAATTTCTCCATCAAGTCTGAATGAGATCCTTGCTTGTTAGAATAATCTTGGTTGTAGGTTTTTCCCTTCTATCAATTTAAATATGTCCTGCCACTCCCTTCAGGCTTGCAGAGTTTCTGCTGAAAGTTCAGCTGTTAACCTTATGGGGATTCCTTTGTATGTTATTTGTTGGTTTTCCCTTGATGCTTTTAATATTTTTTCTTTATACTTAATTTTTAATAATTTGATTAATATGTGTCTTGGCATGTTTCTCCTTGAATTTATCCTGTATGGAACTCTCTGTGCTTCCTGGATTTGATTAACTATTTCCTTTCCTATATTAGGGAAGTTTTCAACTATAATCTCTTCAAATATTTTCCCAGTCCCTTTCTTTTTCACTTCTTCTTGGACCCCTATAATTTGAATGTTGGTGTGTTTAATGTTGTCCCAGAAGTCTCTGAGACGGTCCTCAATTCTTTTCATTCTTTTTTCTTTATTCTATTCTGCAGTAATTATTTCCCCCGTTTTTTCTTCCAGGTCACTTATCTGTTCTTCTGCATCAGTTATTCTGCTATTGATCCCTTCTAGAGAATTTTTAATTTCATTTATTGTGTTTTTCATCATTGTGTTTTTGCTCTATAGTCCTTCTAGGTCCTTGTTAAACATTTCTTATATTTTCTCCGTTCTATTTCCAAGATTTTGGATCATCTTTACTATCATTATTCTGAATTCTTTTTCAGGTAGACTGCGTATATCCTCTTCATTTGTTAGGTCTGGTTGGTTTTTACCTTGCTCCTTCATCTTCTGTGTGTTTCTCTGTCTTTTCATTTTGCTTAACTTACTGTGTTTGGGGTCTCCTTTTCTCAGGCTGCAGGTTCATAGTTCCCATTGGAGGTCTTCTGCCAGTGGCTAAGGTTGGTTCAGTGGGTTGTGTAGACTTCCTGGTGGAGGGGACTATTGCCTGTGTTCTCGTGGTTGTGGCTGGATCTGGTCTTTCTGGTGGGCAGGTCCACATCTGGTGGTGTGTTTTGGGGTGTCTGTGACCTTATTATGATTTTGGGCAGCCTCTCTGCTAATGGGTGGAGTTGTGTTCTTGTCTTGCTAGTTGTTTGGCATAGAGCATCCAGCACTGTAGCTTGCTGGTCGTTGAGTGCAGCTGGGTCTTGGCGTTGAGTTGGAGATCTCTGGGAGATTTTCACCATTTGATATTATGTGGAGCTGGGAGGTCTCTGCTGGGCCAATGTCCTGAACTTGGCTCTCCCACCTCAGAGGCACAGCCCTGATGGCTGGCTAGAGCACCAAGAGCCTGTCATCCACACAGAAAAAGAGAAAAAGGGGGAAAAAAAAAAAATATATATATATATATATATCGTTGCTCCCTAAGTCCACCTCCTCAATTTGGGATGATTCGTTGTCTATTCATGTATTCCACAGATGCAGGGTGCTTCAAGTTGATTGTGCAGATTTAATCCACTGCTCCTGAGGCTTCCAGGAGAGATTTCCCTTTCTCTTCTTTGTTCGCACAGCTCCTGGCATTCGGATTTGGAGTCAGTTGGCCCTGCCTCTGAGTCTCCTGAGGGCGTCAATTCTTCACTCAGACAGGACGGGGTTAAAGTAGCAGCTGATTAGGGGGTTCCGGCTCCCTCAGGCCGGGGGCAGGGAGGGGTACAGATGTGGGGTGAGCCTGCGGCAGCAGAGGCCAGCATGACGTTGCACCAGCCTGAGGTGGGCCGTGCGTTTTCCCGGGGAAGTTGTCCCTGGATCACGGGACCCTGGCAGTGGCAGGCTGCACAGGCTCCTTGGAGGGGAGGTGTGGATAGTGACCTGTGCTTGCACACAGGCTTTTTGGTGGCTGCAGCAGCAGCCTTTAGCATCTCATGCCGTCTCTGGGGTCCGCGCTGATAGCTGCGGCTTGTGCCCATCTCTGGAGCTCCTTTAAGTGGCGCTCTTAATCCCCTCTCCTCGCGCACCAGGAAACAAAGAGGCAAGGAAAAGTCTCTTGCCTCTTCGGCAGCTCCAGCTCCAGACTTTTTCCCGGACTCCCTCCCGGCTAGCTGTGGCACACTAGCCCCTTCAGGCTGTGTTCACGCAGCCAACACCAGTCCTCTCCCTGGGATCCGACTGAAGCCCCAGCCTCAGCTCCCAGCTCCCGCCCGCCCTGGTGGGTGAGCAGACAAGCTTCTCAGACTGGTGAGTGCTGGTTAGCACCGATCCTCCATTCAGGAACCTCTCTGCTTTTCCCCCTGCACTCCTGTTGCTGCACTCTCCTCTGTGGCTCCGAAGCTTCCCCCCTCCGCCACCCCCTGTCTCTGCCTGCAAAGAGGATTCCTGGTGTGTGGAAACCTTTCCTCCTTCACAGCTCCCTCCCACTGGTGTAGGTCCTGTCCCTATTCTTTTGTCTCTGTTTATTCTTTTTTCTTTTGCCCTACCCAGGTATGTGGGGCGTTTCTTTCCTTTTGGGAGGTCTGAGGTCTTCTGCCAGCATTCAGTAGGTGTTCTGTAGGAGGTGTTCCACATGTAGATGTATTTGTGGGGTGGAAGGTTATCTCCACATCTGACTCTTCCGCCTTGAAGCTCCTCTCTATATCTATTTTTGAATACCAGTTTTAATTCCATATACTTTGGTGCTGTATCTGAAGATTGAATTTAAAGTGTTAAGACTCATATTCTTATGTTTTCTTTCATGAGTTTTCATTAAAAATAATTCATAACTCAGTACCCTGATTTGTTCCATGTAAGGGTTAAAATATGACAGTTCTCTCAGAATTATAACATTTTATATGGGTATGAAATTTGGATTTATTCAAACTATTGAAATTAATAAAAGTATATATTCTCTGAAACATTTTTTTCAACTTTTTAACTATTTTAGTAAGATAATTTCATGTAATTTTAAACTTTTGATTTAGGGCATACTGATTTGCATTTTGTAAATTAAGTACTGACAAACACTGTCTTGTAGAAACATCATTCTTTTCCTTCAATAAAAAATGTATGCCCTGCTATATTTAAAATGGATAACCAACAAGGACCTACTGTATAGCACAAGGAACTCTGCTCAATGTTATGTGGCAGCCTGGATGTGAGGGAAGTTTGGGGGAGAATGGACACATGTATATGTATGGCTGAGTCCCTTTGCTGTGCACCCGAAGCTATCACAACATTGTTAATTGTCTATACTCCAATATAAAATAGTTTAAAACAATATAAAAAAATTCTTCTGAAAAGCTACAAATCAAAATACTCTTATGTCAAACAAGGCTTATATTCTACTGAACAGTTTTACATTTGGAAAATAGCTGACCTAAAGACCCTGTTTTGAACCTATATTGCTGCTTCCTTAGTGAATCTTCACCCCTTTGGTCTGCTTCTAAACTTTAGAAAAATGGTATGCCATGTTCAGCTTAAATTAGAGAGAAAAAAATAGCTTATTTTATAGAGAGGTTTTCTGTAACACTTGTATGTGTATTGATAGGACCATAGTAAAGGAAAAGAAAGAGAAGAAATGTTTTCTAAAATGGGATGACTTTCATGAAACTGCTCTCTGTACAACAGTATCAGGTATTTTACTTGAATGAAGTTGTTAAACAAGATCTCTGTTTACATATACTGTTGTGCAGTTATCAACCCAATCAAAAACTCACTCATTGTTTTTTAATTCAAAAGTGATTAGCAAATGCTGAGAAGTCACCTTATCTCACTAAAACACAGGTACCAACTCAGAGTAAATATTTTGGTAAACAATTATTCTGTCCTTGCATATTCAGCAGTGTGCTAAATTATACATAATCTTGCATAAGTAATAAGTGAAGGTAGCTTAAATTCAGTTGTTTTTTTTAACCTGACCTATTTCTTTCAGTGCTGTTAGCTGCTTAAATCATGTATGAGCTTTCTGTAAGGCTTCAATGAGTAGTTCGGGTGGAGAAACTTCAGTAATAAATTTCAGGAGAAGACAAGTTTTTTGACAGGTATAATGCAACACATACAGAGTCTGGAACTCACACTCTGGGAATTTAGAGCAATCCTTGCAAAGCAGCTTTTCTCTGTTACATTAATAGAGAAAATGAAGTATGAAAGTCCTCAGGAATTACTGCTAGGTGTAATTTAAATAATTTACCAGAAGACAGTTCAGCACATGCATAGAATAGGGGCATACAGAGTTTGCCATAAGCAGTTTATAAATAAACTATATTCTGCTGAAGTAAGTCAGGCATAAATTATAACTCTTCCTTCTTTGGCTGTACCCTGTTCCTCATTGTAATAGTTATTTTTTTTAAAATTCTGAGTTATGACCTTCTGGAAATCACTGACATGCCTGCCTTATACCTTGCTTATGAGCATCCTTGTGGTTAATAGTTTGGTGGCTATGAGATCAAAGTAAAATTGCTATTGCTGTAAATAAAGAAAAAATGCACTACATATCTGTAAACAGAATTCTGGAAGAATTCCTTAGCCTGGTTGGAGGTGGGGGAGAAATGTGGCCAAAGACCCTCAAGGAGATACAGCCCATTTTATGAAAGCTTTACACCTTATAGATAGAGAAAAAAAGGATATAATTTCTATTTCTTGCCTCAAGTATTGTGCCTTGAATTATCAGGCCAAAGTAAAAATACCAAAAGGAAGTGCATAATAAAGACTCAAAATTATGCAGAAATTATTTGTAAAATATGCATGTGGAGGTTAAAAATCTTCTATTCCATAGAACCTTGAGTTAGTAAAGAGCAGATGGGCTAGAATGGCAATCAAGCTTTCCCTAAAATATACTGTTAGTGTTTTTGAAAGAGACTTTGTAAAAGGTAGGGGATCTGGAATGCTTACTCCACTCCTAAAATTCAAATTATAAACCAGCATTCTGTAACTTTTACTTTGACTTAGCTTTCCTCTGCTAGAGAAAATAGACTCCTTTGAAAAAATAATATAGATTAAAGAGTGAACAGTGAGAGTGATGTTACATAAAAAACACAGAAGGATAATGTTCATTCTCATAAGTGCTCTTTTAAATATATATGAATCACTTCATAAGTTGTCCTTTGGGGTAATATCCACTGTGGCACCTCAGTTCTCCATACTCCATATACATGCATATATGCATGTACTCATATATATATATATATATATATGTACATATTTATGGGTTATATTTTTATATTTATGTATATATGAGTTAGAACTTATTATATATCTAATTATATGTATATATTAATATATGTATGTATATTTGTCAGAGTTAAAATTTTGTCTGGGAATGCATGCTCTAAATACAGGTATTATAACTAGGACCCTACAGGGGATAGTAGGGAGCATAAAAGAAAATGTTTGATTTTCTGGTGGCGCAATGATTATGCTTTTATTTTCGGAATCAATTTTTTAATATTGACCTCAGAACTTGAAAACACCTGTTAACAAAGGAAATTCTCCTCTGAGCCTTGATCTGCAACATGGAATGGAAATACACTTATTTTGCCTATGTCTTTAATGGAGAAGAAATACTTGATGTAGTTGCCATTCAGACTTGCAGATCTGGGCTCTGATTTATTTACATGACCATATGTGATATTAAGGGTCTTCATTGGGATATATTGCTTGTGGTGATGGGACTACATTGAGATACTTGACCCAAGTTATGAGATGAGTAAGTTCTGAGAATGTAATGTGCAGTATGGTGACTATAGTTAATAATTCTGTATCATATATTTAAAATTTGTTGAGAGTAGATCTTAAATGTTATCAAAAAATGAAAATAAAAAGTAACTATGCAAGGTGATAAATGCATTAATTAACTTGACTGTGGTACTCATTTCACAATAAATACACACATCAAATCATCATGTTGTAAACTTTAATTATATTACATTTTTGTCAACTATACCTCAGTAAAGCTAGGGAGAAAAAGGAAAGCTTGGCACAGAATCCTAAAATCGGCAACCTGGTTAATATGGGGTAGAACCTGTAATTTCAACTCAGTATTGTAAGTATCTAAATTAAACAGCCACAGTAGGTATGTAACCTGCAGGAAAATTCAGAAAGTTGTATAAAACTCCCTGAAGCATATTTGGATTTGTACTTGCCTGAATACAGGAAGAAATGAAGAAATTCTGATATATTTCTTCCCTTGATAAGCAATCAGTATCAACATGTGTAAAATTATAACTGGAGATTATTGCTAAAATATTTGTGATTTTCTCTGTGTATCATTCACACAAGGTGAGTACATTCATATATAACTATTGTAGATGCTAGTTTCACAATGTAGTTTGAGGGATGTTGAAAGTCTCTGTGCATTTGGTTGGGTAAAGGTATTTTAAAAAGTCTGAGACAATACTGTTCTAACATCCAAAGGGTATAATATAGGAAATTCTGTGAAAAATAAATGCTATAATAACCATTTACATAATGTTAATTTCATATTTATGTGAGATTAAAGTTTGATTCTATGGGTGTGAAATTTATGTACAGTACTTGTTGATGAGATGTGGTTGGCAAGGTTGAGCAGGGAGAAGGGAGTTAGTGCTATCTTGTGCTGCTGAGGAAGAGAATCCCCCACTGGACTCCCAGAGGGAATCCTGAAAAATAGGAGATATTAACATGCCCTGTAGCTACTGAAAGTTGGGAGTATATATCCAAGATAATGAAAGTAGTGCCACAAGGAATATAAGAAATTCACAGCTTCACATTTTGGCTTTGGCCAGTCTGAGGTTGGCACAAACAAATTCAACTTCCTATCATTTTATTTAGCCATTTATAAATCTGTAATCAAAACCCATATTGATAATAGAAGCCTTCTTGTTGATAGATTTGACACGTATGAAAATCTAAGCCATTTATTACTGTAATAGAATTCATCCTTCCAACATAGCTTTTTTATCAGTGATTGTTTCCATGTTAACATGTTGAACTTGTTACTCTAATGGAAAGTTTGGCAGCTCCTCTCATATTGCTATATGAAAGAAATAGTCTGTTAGAGAAATACATCAGGTTAACCAATGTGCAAAGATCCATTTTAACCTACCGTGTGCCCACCTAGTGTAAGATATGCATGTGTGTATATTTTGGGTGTGTAGAGGGGATGGTGTGTGTGTGACATCTGACGTTTTTGATAGTTGTCTATGTAGTCTGCTATGATGGAAGTACTCATATAACTGGATTCTCAGCATTGCTATTGCTGGGTTTTCTGCATGCAGATATTTTCTTAATATCTTCTCCTATTCTGTCTCTGCAGTGAGGCTCAAGAAATTCACTGTGGTTGAGCAGAAGTAAGGAAAAAAATCTCTGTTTCACGATTCCCATGTAAAGGTCTTTGAATAGATCTATATAATATCAATCCAATCAAATGCAAGCGTTTAATAAATAGGATTTTGTAAGTTTAAAAGAAACTCTGTACTCAGAGTCAGGATAGTCTCATTTTTGTCTCCATTATAGGCTCCAAGAATTCTGCTTAATGTTAACTATTTTAACTTAATCAATACATCTTAAGAACAAAATAGGAGAACAAAACAGACAAACAAAACCATAAATGAATACCAGTCTCACACAATACTGTTTTTCTTTGGAATGTAGAATGGCACATTATAGAGACTGAATAAATGCAAAGTAAATAAGTTCTTTTCTATCCAGTTTTAGTATAGCCTATCCCTGAAAAATAAACTAAGGGATCAAGCATGTTCTCATATTCATGCAAACTTTCTGCAACTGAATCTTAGTTTAATTACAGAAATGTTGGTAGAAAACAATATTTTATATATTTTATTCATTCATTTTTTAATTCAAGGAATTTTTACCCAGGGAACTATGTGGTAGGTATAGTGTACTACTTACTGAGAATCTATGATATACCACAAGAAAGTGTACTGAAGTTGTTTTAATTACTTATGATCTGGAGCTAATCATCAGTAGAAAAATTATAATGTAACTTATATTAGCATGAAAACTAGCGCTGGATTTACCTTTGGAAAATTTTCCTTTATAAGGTTCTTCTTTTCATGCATATTTTAAAACGAAATTCTAAGTCTCCAAGCACTTCTAGAGTTAAATGCAACTTGTGACATATGCAGTATATCAATAAGTATTTCTTTGGTCTATAATTTGAAATACTATATAAATATTATTATAATTTTCTCTTTTTTGTTCCAATTTCTGCTTGAATTATCTGTGAACAGTAAAAATATATCATCATTTGAACTCTTTTAAGCAATGACATTCTTCAGAAAAGCTTATTTTTATTATTGAACTGAAACTTCTGTAGATTAAGTAATGTTAACATGAAATTTATTCTTAATATACAATAAATAGATTGTAGACCTGATAAAAACAGTTTAGTTAAAAGAATTCCATTAGCATCATTACCATGATAGAGAAAATAATGTGCAAAATAGAGTCACTGTCATGATCCTGACCTTGTGATACAAATTAAAATAAAGAAAAGTGTCATATTTTTCCATGGTTCAACTTGGGTTCACCTAATAGAACTCTGACAAAAGCAAATGTTTTGTCACTTAGTCTGTTGCCAAGAACATTTAGTGTGTAATTAATGATAATCCACTCTTTAATATGTGTATATGAATGAACACAAAGTTGCTGCTAGTGCCACAGAAACAATATCATGTTCAGTGTGAAGAGAGCAGTACAATATCTACTAAAATAATAAGCTGTGGAAAGGATAATGGAAGGTGTCAGAAGCACAATAAACATGATTAGAGTGGATGAGGAGAAAAGATCGAAATTTAGCACCATCAGGATTTTTCTCTTAAAAAAGAAAAGTAATTCCTTCATGGATTTTTCATGTCTCCTCTTGCCAGGTTATCTATAAATATGGAATATGCAGGCCATTGCTTAGCTTACATCTCTTTGTTGTATAATTGATTTGGCATTCTCTAGAGTAATGATTGTTAGAGTAATGCTTATTATTTTACTCTGCATACAAATACTCAGAGTATTATTTTACTCCGCATACAAATCATCTGGGGAATATGTTAATATGCAGATTCTGATTCAACAGACCTGGGGTGGGACCTGAGATTTTGTATTTCACACTAGTTCCCAGGAGATGCCCTTGTTCCTCGTCCATAGACCACACATGAATGACAAGGCCTAGGGAATCATCCTTGGGCTTCTTCCCAGTAGATACTATCTTCCTGACCAGTTAATCCACTGCCATGAATTTAAATATATCCTGTATGTTCATGATTTGGTATTATTTATGTCCAGTCTCAACTCTTCTAATCTTCAAAATCTTCATCTAGCATATTAAAAACTAAACTCATTGTCACCCTGAAACCCAGTCTTCCTGCTTCATGCCCTATAATATTAATGATACCATCATTCCTCAACTTGACTAAAATGGTCATATTATACCCATTTTACAGATATGGCTTTGAAAGTTAGGTAATATGTAAATGACTCCACTAGTAAATAAGAGTCAAAATTTGAGTATATGTTATCTGATTTGAAAGTCTGTATTCATTCAAATATGTGATTATCTCTTTTTAAAGTAAACTTCCCCTAATGGAGTTCAAAATTAACTAGATTTTATGGCAACTCTTTACTGTGAAGACTCTTAAAGGTTAAAAAATAAAATAAAATAAAATAGCCTTCCCCTTCTTTACCTACTGATAAGCTCATACTCAATCATAAAATGTAGTTTTCTGTGTAACCATTTTCAATTTTCAGGGCAATGTAATATCTTCTTTCTTCTATGATTCCACAGCAGTTTGGTATACATTCCCACCAAGGAACACATCACATTCTATACCAATTGTTCGTTGAGGTGTCTGTCCTCACACCCTGGGGCATAAGCTCCTGGAAGTTAAGAACTATGTCTTATTTATCTGTTAAATTTTTAAAATTAGAATAAAAAAGAAAGGAATACATGATCATTTCAAAAATTAATCAAATGCTATAAAAACATATGTAAAAAAAAAGATTTGTCTTGCAAATACTCTCTCCAAATCCCACTTCCCTGAATTTAAGTAATCATTGTTGTAAATCTCGTATGCAATTCTTGAAAACATTATGTATGCATATCTATCCATATACCACTTATAATCTTCCCATCTGCATAGCTATAGGCATATATATACATATATATATGGTCATATTGTACAAATTATTCTGTAACTTGCTTTTATTTCCATTAGCAACATATCTTGGGCAACTTTCTATATCTTTATATATAGATGTAACATTTTTAGTGAATATATAGTAACTCATGATACAGTTATAATATTTTATTGAAGTATAGTTTATTTACAGTGTTGTGTTAGTTTCTGGTATACAGTGAAGTAATTGTTATATATATAAAGAATATATATATATATTCTTTTTCATATTCCTTTCCACTATGGTTTATTACAAGACATTGAATATAGTTCCTTGTGCTATATATTACCTCGTTGTTTGTTTTATATACAGTAGTTTGTATCTGCTAATCCCAAACTCCTAATTTATCCCTTCCCCTTTTCCCCTTTGGTATAATTTTCTAAGTCTGTAAGTCTGTTTCTGCTTTGTAAATAAGTTCATTTGTATCATATTTTAGATTCTACATATAAGTGGTTTCGTATATTTGTCTATTTGTCTTTGACTCACTTCATTTACTGTGATAATCTCTAGGTCTATTCATGTTGCTGTAAATGGCATTATTTCATTCTTTTTATGGCTGAGTAGTATTCCATTGTGTGTGTGTGTGTGTGTGTGTGTGTGTGTGTGTGTATATAAATAAGTATACATATATACACACACACACACATACACATACACATCTTCTTTATCCATTCATCTGCTGATGGACATGTAGGTTGCTTCCATGTCTTGGCTATTGTAAATAGCTTTGCTATGAACATTGGAGTGCATGCATCTTTTTGAATTAGAGTTTTCTCCTCATATATGCCTAGGAGTGGGATTGCTGGATCATATAGCAACTCTATTTTTAGTTTGTTATGGACCCTCCATACTGTTCTCCACAGTGGCTGCACCAGATTACATTCCCACCAGCAGAGTAGGAAGGTTCTCTTTTCTCCACACCCTTTCCAGCATTTATTATTTGTAGACTTAAAAAAAAATTATTTATATATTTATTTTTGGCTGCGTTGAGTCTTTGTTGCTGTGCGCGGGCTGTCTCTGGTTGTGGTGAGCAGGGGCTACTCTTTTTTTTTTTCTTTAACATCTTTATTGGGGTATAATTGCTTTACAATGAATCATTTATACATATACATATCTTCCCATATCGCTTCCCTCTTTGTCTCCCTCCCTCCCACCCTCCCTATCCCACCCCTCCAGGCAGCCACAAAGAACTGATCCGGTATCCCTGTGCCATGCGGCTGCTTCCCACTGGCTATCTACCTTACGTTTGTTAGTATATATATGTCCATGTCTCTCTCTCGCCCTATCGCAGCTCGCCCTTCCCCCTCCCCATATCCTCAAGTCTGTTCTCCAGTAGGTCTGTGTCTTTATTCCTGTTTTACCCCTAGGTTCTTCATAACAATTTTTTTTCTTAAATTCCATATATATGTGTTAGCATACGGTATTTGTCCTTCTCTTTCTGACTTACTTCACTCCGTATGACAGACTCTAGATCTATCCACCTCATTACAAATAGCTCAATTTCGTTTCTTTTTATGGCTGAGTAATATTCCATTGTATATATGTGCCACATCTTCTTTATCCATTCATCCGACGACGGGCACTTAGGTTGTTTCCATCTCCGGGCTATTGTAAATAGAGCTGCAATGAACATTTTGGTACATGACTCTTTCTGAATTCTGGTTTCCTCAGGGTATATACCTAGTAGTGGGATTGCTGGGTCATATGGTAGTTCTATTTGTAGTTTTTTAAGGAACCTCCATACTGTTCTCCATAGTGGCTGAACCAATTCACATTCCCACCAGCAGTGCAAGAGTGTTCCCTTTTCTCCACACCCTCTCCAGCATTTATTGTTTCTAGATTTTTTGATGATGGCCATTCTGACTGGTGTGAGATGATATCTCATTGTAGTTTTGATTTGCATTTCTCTAATGATTAATGATGTTGAGCATTCTTTCATGTGTTTGTTGGCAGTCTGTATATCTTCTTTGGAGAAATGTCTATTTAGGTCTTCTGCCCATTTTTGGATTGGGTTGTTTATTTTTTTGTTATTGAGCTGCATGAGCTGCCTGTAAATTTTAGAGATTAATCCTTTGTCAGTTGATTCATTTGCAAATATTTTCTCCCATTCTGAGGGCTGTCTTTTGGTCTTGTTTATGGTTTCCTTTGCTGTGCAAAAGCTTTGAAGTTTCATTAGGTCCCATTTGTTTATTTTTGTTTTTATCTCCATTACTCTAGGAGATGGGTCAAGAAGGATCTTGCTGTGATTTATGTCATAGAGTGTTCTGCCTATGTTTTCCTCTAAGAGTTTGATAGTTTCTGGCCTTACATTTAGGTCTTTAATCCATTTTGAGCTTATTTTTGTGTATGGTGTTAGGGAGTGATCTAATCTCATACTTTTACATGTACCTGTCCAGTTTTCCCAGCACCACTTATTGAAGGGGCTGTCCTTTCTCCACTGTATATTCCTGCCACCTTTATCAAAGATAAGGTGACCATATGTGCATGGGTTTATCTCTGGGCTTTCTATCCTATTCCATTGATCTATCTTTCTGTTTTTGTGCCAGTACCATACTGTCTTGATTACTGTAGCTTTGTAGTATAGTCTGAAGTCAGGCAGCCTGATTCCTCCAGCTCCATTTTTTGTTCTCAAGATTGCTTTGGCTATTCGGGGTCTTTTGTGTTTCCATACAAATTGTGAAATTTTTTGTTCTAGTTCTGTGAAAAATGCCAGTGGTAGTTTGATAGGGATTGCATTGAATCTATAGATTGCTTTGGGGAGTAGAGTCATTTTCACAATGTTGATTCTTCCAATCCAAGAACATGGTATATCTCTCCATCTGTTTGTATCATCTTTAATTTCTTTCATCAGTGTCTTATAATTTTCTGCATACAGGTCTTTTGTCTCCTTAGGTAGGTTTATTCCTAGATATTTTATTCTTTTTGTTGCAATGGTAAATGGGAGTGTTTTCTTGATTTCACTTTCAGATTTTTCATCGTTAGTATATAGGAATGCCAGAGATTTCTGTGCATTAATTTTGTATCCTGCTACTTTACCAAATTCATTGATTAGCTCTAGTAGTTTTCTGGTAGCATCTTTAGGATTCTCTATGTATAGTATCATGTCATCTGCAAACAGTGACAGCTTTACTTCTTCTTTTCCGATTTGGATTCCTTTTATTTCCTTTTCTTCTCTGATTGCTGTGGCTAAAACTTCCAAAACTATGTTGAATAAGAGTGGTGAGAGTGGGCAACCTTGTCTTGTTCCTGACCTTAGTGGAAATGCTTTCAGTTTTTCGCCATTGAGGATGATGTTGGCTGTGGGCTTGTCATATACGGCCTTTATTATATTGAGGAAAGTTCCCTCTACACCTACTTTCTGCAGGGTTTTTATCATAAATGGGTGTTGAATTTTGTCAAAAGCTTTCTCTGCATCTATTGAGATGATCATATGGTTTTTCTCCTTCAATTTGTTAATATGGTTAATCACATTGATAGATTTGCGTATATTGAAGAATCCTTGCATTCCTGGAATAAACCCCACTTGATCATGGTGTATGATCCTTTTAATGTGCTGTTGGATTCTGTTTGCTAGTATTTTGTTGAGGATTTTTGCATCTATGTTCATCAGTGATATTGGCCTGTAGTTTTCTTTCTTTGTGACATCCTTGTCTGGTTTTGGTATCAAGGTGATGGTGGCCTCGTAGAATGAGTTTGGGAGTGTTCCTCCCTCTGCTATATTTTGGAAGAGTTTGAGAAGAATAGGTGTTAGCTCTTCTCTAAATGTTTGATAGAATTCGCCTGTGAAGCCATCTGGTCCTGGGCTTTTGTTTGTTGGAAGATTTTTAATCACAGTTTCAATTTCAGTGTTTGTGATTGGTCTGTTCATATTTTCTATTTCTTCCTGATTCAGTCTTGGCAGTTTGTGCATTTCTAAGAATTTGTCCATTTCTTCCAGATTGTCCATTTTATTGGCATAGAGTTGCTTGTAGTAATCCCTCATGATTTTTTGTATTTCTGCAGTGTCAGTTGTTACTTCTCCTTTTTCATTTCTAATTCTATTGATTTGAGTCTTCTCCCTTTTTTTCTTGATGAGTCTGGCTAATGGTTTATCTATTTTGTTTATCTTCTCAAAGAACCAGCTTTTAGTTTTATTGATATTTGCTATTGTTTCTTTCATTTCTTTTTCATTTATTTCTGATCTGCTTTTTATGATTTCTTGCCTTCTGCTAACTTTGGGGTTTTTCTTTCTCTAATTGCTTTAGGTTCAAGTTTACATTGTTTATTCAAGATGTTTCCTGTTTCTTAAGGTAGGATTGTATTGCTATAAACTTCCCTCTTAGTACTGCTTTTGCTGCATCCCATAGGTTTTGGGTAGTCATGTTTTCATTGTCATTTGTTTCTAGGTATTTTTTGATTTCCTCTTTGATTCCTTCAGTGATCACTTCGTTATTAAGTAGTGTATTGTTTAGCCTCTGTGTGTTTGTATTTTTTAAAGATCTTTTCTGTAATTGACATCTAGTCTCATAGCGTTGTGATCAGAAAAGATACTTGATAAAATTTCAATTTTCTTAAATTTACCAAGGCTTGATTTGTGACCC
>NW_006796235.1:0-1914 GCF_000442215.2 Lipotes vexillifer
GAAGGGTCGCTGCGGCGACGACGTCGTCGACCCGGGTGACCGAGGGGGCTGAGCGCCGAGGGCACTCGCCCGCTCGGAAGCCGGATCCAGAGCCGGGCAGGATGGATCATCACCAGCCGGGGACTGGCCGCTACCAGGTGGTGAGTTTCTGGCCCCAGCCCGGGCCTCCTGCGCCGGCGATGACCCCGGGATTGCCCCCCGCCGTGGCCCCCAGAGTCCCTTTCCTCGGGTTATTCGCTGAATGGACGTGCTGGCTAATTTATTTTTGGGTCTTCTGGCAGGACCTTGCTTCCTTCACACCTCTCGGATGGAGCCTGCCTGTGGCTCCTTTGAGACCTTTCTTTCCAGACCCCAGTCTCCTTCGAGGTCCCCATCCCTCCGCTGTTAGACACCCCTACGCCTCCCTTTAAAACTTGTATCTGTTTTATGTCTCACTTTCTCGATCATTTCGTTATGCCCTGACCCAGACACTTCAGAGATATTCCTGTGGATTATATACTGGAAATGAGTTCACATACCTGCTGGGAAGGTGTCGCCGTCATAGATGGAGTCGGTGGGGAGGAGGCAGGTGTAAGCCCTACGTAGGGTGGGAAGTGGATTTGGTAAAAAAAAAAAAAATGTGGGCTTAAAAATCGTGCAACTGTAGAGAATAGTCGTGGGGCTGAACTTGTTTCTCAGTTCTAGTTAACCTTGTCATTTTGTCCTTTTCTGTTTTGTTAGAATTAAAAGTGATTGCATTCTGTTTTCTATCACTTTTTTTTTCTTTTTTTTGGTAGGAGGGGAAACAGGAAGTTTTACTTAAAAAATGCTAATCTTGTTTGAAAAATTTTCTTTAAATACAAGGTTTTCCAGCTTAACCGTATAAACCGTTGTATGTTGAAATGACTGAAAAGTGCCCCTCTATGTTTTCCGTGTCAAATTTTCTAATATTTTTTTTCTCTGATACTAATTCCGGTGGTGTCATTGGAGATTCCTACGTAAACCTTATTTAAAAAATGGACTCAGCAATAGTTGACTGTTTTGTTGCAGCTAGGTAGCATGTTATTCTGTAAACTTTGAGGTGGAAATTTAGTTAAACCTATTTACTGAGGGAGAGGAGAAAAACATTAATATGGAGCACCGACTATGCAATTTAATAGTACTGTTTGTGAAATTTACAAATATAGATATGTTAGTGCAGATTTCATGTTTCAGATCTATTTGCACAGGAGACACTTAGTTGTGAAGTAAAGAATTTCTATTAATAAGTGTATTTTGACATATGCAAAGGCTACTGAAAGATGAAATCCCAATGTATGTAATTTTGCTTTTTTTTTTAAGATAAAAGCTCAGGAGGCTTCCACTTCATCTGGTTTACATCCGGTAAAACCTCCAAATGATGTATATTCTGAATTCTGTGAAAATTTATCAGTAGTTTTGGAATGGTTTGGAAAATGTTGTTGCCAGTTTGGGAAGGCATTTTTCAAGTTGTTAGTGTATACACATTTTTTTTTTTAAGGCATTCCTATTTTTGCAGATGTTAGTAAAAATAACATGCAACAGGTAAATATTGAATACCTATTGCATTTACCAGTGGGATTTCTTTTCTCTAATCTCTTTTCTTTCCTGTTGCTATTTGTTTCCCTTTAATGGTGTTAACTGATTCGAATTCTTGCTCTTTGGGGGTTTTGCTTATCAGAATCCACCATGTTCACATATGAAAATCACTGCTCAAAACTTTTTTTTTTTTTCGGTACGCGGGCCTCTCACTCTTGTGGCCTCCCCCGTTGCGGAGCACAGGCTCCGGACGCGAAGGCTCAGCGGCCCTGGCTCACGGACCCAGCCGCTCCGCGGCATATGGGATCTTCCCGTACCGGCGCACGAACCCATGTCCCCTGCATCGGCAGGCGGACTCTCAACCACTGCGCCACCAGG
>NW_006796236.1:0-222 GCF_000442215.2 Lipotes vexillifer
GGGCGTATGCGTTTTTTCCTGAATATATTCAGGAAAAAACGCATACGCCCTTGTTGGCCAAGGACATCCTGGTTGGCGTTCTGCCTATTTTCATAGGCTTTAAATGGAATCCCAAACCACCTCCTGAAATCGGTTTCCTGCAATTCGGCCTCACTTTCGAATTCTCTTCGCATCCTTACTTCAATATATTTTTGGACAAAAGCTGTCATTTATAACTCTGCA
>NW_006796237.1:0-233 GCF_000442215.2 Lipotes vexillifer
CAAGGCTGCTTATTTGTGCAAGATACCAAAGTTGTTACCACAGGACTATGCTATCAGAAGCAGCTTTTCTGCCAGTGGGCTGGGCCAGCTTTTGCACACTACAGGAAACCTGGGTTCATAAAATAACCTAAGGGACACTCCTGATGTAAACTCAAACAGAATGGGGTTAATACATAAATCCTTGCAGGAAGTTTGGACACTGAAAAGATCTGTCACTTAGGATGGCGATTCAG
>NW_006796238.1:0-48137 GCF_000442215.2 Lipotes vexillifer
AAATAAAAATCTGCCAACAAACAAAAGCCCAGCACCAGATGGCTTCATAGGAGAATTCTATCAAACATTTAGAGAAAACCTAACACCCATCTTTCTCAAACTCTTCCAAAATATAGCAGAGGGAGGTACACTCCCAAACTCATTCTACAAGGCCACCATCACTCTGATACCAAAACCAGACAAAGATGCCACAAAAAAGAAAACTATAGGCCCATATCACTGATGAACATAGATGCAAAAATCCTCAACAAAATACTAGCAAACAGAATCCAACAGCACAATTAAAGGATCATACACCATGATCAAGTGGGGCTTATCCCAGGAATGCAAGGATTCTTCAATGTACGCAAATCAATGTGACACACCACATTAACAAATTGAAGGAGAAAAACCATATGATCATCTCAATAGGTGCAGAAAAAGCTTTCGACAAAATTTAACACCCATTTATGATAAAACCCCCCAGAAAGTAGGCATAGAGGGAACTTACCTCAACATAATAAAGGCCGTATATGACAAACCCACAGACAACATCATTCCCAATGGTGAAAAACTGAAACCATTTCCACTACGATCAGGAACAAGACAAGGTTGCCCACTCTCACTACTATTATTCAACATAGTTTTAGAAGTTTTAGCCACAGCAATCAGAGAAGAAAAAGAAATAAAAGGAATCCAAATTGGAAAAGAAGTAAAACTGTCACTGCTTGCAGATGACATGATACCATACATACAGAATCCTAAAGATGCTACCAGAAAACTACTAGAGCTAATCAATGAATTTGGTAAAGTAGCAGGATACAAACTTAATGCACAGAAATCTCTTGCATTCCTATACACTAATGATGAAAAATCTGAAAGAGAAATTAAGGAAACACTCCCATTTACCACTGCAACAAAAAGAATAAAATACCTAGTAATAAACCTACCTAAGGAGACAAAAGACCTATATTCAGAAAACTATAAGACACTAATGAAAGAAATTAAAGATGATACAAGCAGATGGAGAGATATACCATGTCTTGGATTGGAAGAATCAACATTGTGAAAATGACTATACTACCCAAAGCAATCTACAGATTCAGTGCAATTCCTATCAAACTACCAATGGCATTTTTCACAGAACTAGAACAAAAAATTTCACAATTTGTATGGAAACACAAAAGACCTCGAATAGCCAAAGCAATCTTGAGAAAGAAAAATGGAGCTGGAGGAATCAGGCTCCTGGACTTCAGACTGTATTACAAAGCTACAGCAATCAAGACAGTATGGTAGCGGCACAAAAATAGAAATATAGATCAATGGGACAGGATAGAAAGCCCAGAGATAAAGCCACACACATATGGTCACCTTATCTTTGATAAAGGAGGCAAGAATATTCAATGGAGAAAAGACAGCCTCTTCAATAAGTGGTGCTGGGAAAACTGGACAGCTACATGTAAAAGAATGAAATTAGAACACTTCCTAACACCACAGACAAAAATGAACTCAAAATGGATTAAAGACCTAAATGTAAGGCCAGACACTATCAAACTCTTAGAGGAAAACATAGGCAGAACACTCTATGACATAAATTACAGCAAGATCCTTTTTGACCCACCTCCTAAAGAAAGGGGAATAAAAACAAGAATAAACAAATGGGACCTAATGAAACTTAAAGCTTTTGCACAGCAAAGGAAACCATAAACAAGACGGAAAGACAACCCTCAGAATGGGACAAAATATATGCAAACGAAGCAACTGACAAAGGATTAATCTCCAAAATATAGAAGCAGCTCATGCAGCAAAAAAACAAACAACCCAATCCAAAAATGGGCAGAAGACCTAAATAGACATTTCTCTAAAGAAGATATACAGATTGCCAACAAAGACATGAAAGAATGCTCAGCATCATTAATCATTAGAGAAATGCAAATCAAAACTACAATGAGATATCATCTCACACAGGTCAGAATGGCCATCATCAAAAAATCTAGAAATAATAAATGCTGGAGAGGGTGTGGAGAAAAGGGAACACTCTTGCACTGCTGCTGGGAATGTGAATTGGTACAGCTACTATGGAGAATAGTATGGAGGTTCCTTAAAAAACTAAAAATAGAACTACCATATGACCCAGCAATCCCACTACGGGGCATATACCCTGAGAAAACCATAATTCAAAAAGAGTCATGTACCAAAATGTTAATTGCACCTCTATTTACAATAGCCAGGAGATGGAAACAACCTAAGTGTCCATCATAGGATGAACGGATAAAGATGTGGCACATATATACAATGGAATATTAGCCATAAAAAGAAACAAAATTGAGTTATTTGTAGTGAGGTGGATGGACCTAGAGTCTGTCATACAGAGTGAAGTAAGTCAGAAAGAGAAAGACAAATACCGTATGCTAACACATATATATGGAATCTTACAAAAAAAAAAAGGTTCTGAAGAACATAGGGACAGGACAGGAATAAAGACACAGACGTAGAGAATGGACTCAAGGACACAGGGAGGGGGAAAGTTAGCCGGGACGAAGTGAGAGAGTGGCATGGACATATATACACTACCAAATGTAAAATAGCTAGCTAGTGGGAAGCAGCCGCATAGCACAGGGAGATCAGCTCGGTGCTTGTGTCTACCCAGAGGGGTGGGATAGGGAGAGTGGGAGGGAGACGGAAGAAGGAGGCGAAATGCGGATAAACGTATATGTATAGCCGATTCACTTTGTTATACAGCAGAAACTAACACACCATTGTCAAGCAATTATACTCCAATAAAGATGTGAAAAAAAAAATGGGTTCCTTACTGACAGATCTCATTATGGTAAACAAGGTATTTGGAAAGGCCAACAATAATGGTGCTGGCAGAAGCACTGGAAGAAGAAAAAGCAATTCCATACCTGGAATAAATGCATACTCCACAGAGGGCACTCCTTGATGGAAGGGCTCCATGTAACCCATCCGCCACCAAGTGGCAGGCTGGTCTCCTTCGGTGTATGGGGTACTTGCGCTGGGAGCTCGGTGTTTGTCTTTGCTGTTGGAAGGCTGGGTGCTCAGCAGCCAAATCAACCTTGACAAGAACTCCATGTTGATGAAGTCACACATATCATCCATTTCTACTGCCAAAGGTTCTTCATTTGTGTTGAACAAGCAAGCACTGGGGTAGCTGGGGAAAAGGCCGACTGACATCTACAGAAGTTTTCTTGCACACCTGCTTCTCAAAAGTCTCCTCAGCAGGGGGTACCTTTGATGAATATTCACAACGGGACCCAATACACTCATCCTCTTTGTCCATTCCAAGTGATCACCCACATCCTTTTCCCCAGACCTCCTTATCATCAACCCTCTGATCTTGCTCTTTCTAAATTTCTGAATATCCAGGTAAATTGCTAGCTACTGGTACTGTCCAGGCCACTAGCTTTATTGCCTTCCAAGTGACAACTAAATATAGTTCCACCTGCTCAAAGTTCCACCCACTGGGAAGATTTTCCTTTTTCCCATTATCTTTTAGGGCTACCTCCCTGAAGGGCTGTCGGAATATATCAGTCTACTTCCAATTAATGCTAGTGTATTGTGCTTCAACTGAATTTTTCTTTCTAAGTCACCTGTTCACAAGGAACTCCCCATGAGACCAGGGATGTGGGTTGATAGAGTGGGAGTGAGTGCCATGGGGGTCTCACATATCTGTTCATGTAACACACCTGTGGGCTGCCATCTATTTCAGTACTAGAAACTCCAGGACCAGTTTACCACCACTAAAGATCTCTGGTGAACAAACCTTTCTGACTACTGCTCTGACCCTGCTGCCCTTTTTTTTGGAGGGGCGGGTGGAGTTAAGTGTTGCCACATGGCCTTTCCCACTCTGGGAGCCATAATCCCCATTGAAATCAGGTAGTTTTTCAATGGCAACATCTCCCATCAACATTCCCCAGGCACAGTGGGCAGCCAATACAGAGCTTTTCAAAGATGAAACTATATTTCTGAACGCCTGGTGAAGGAGGGTCCTTTGGATATTCTTGGGGGGCATGGTTAGAAAGTGAAGGAATAGGTTGCATATGACTAATCTACTCTAATATTCCTGACTCCTTAAGTATTTTTGATTTCTTCATCTGTATACTTGGCATCACAATTTCACTTAATGTGGGCCACCACTGAGCCCAGGTTATAGTAAGCCAACTAAACAAACTCTTAGAACCATTCCCAGCTGCTGGAGCCAGCACAGAGTGCATAATCTAAACTATGTTCCGTCTTTCATGTCACCTTTAGAAGCATATCCATGCACTTTTCTTGGGTTTCTGCTGATAAAAATTAGCGAAATCTTGTAATTCTTTCATTATGTAAACTATATCCTCTGGATCAGATCTTGTCTGTATCCTCCTGGGGCCTTCTAGCATCTGATTCTAGTTCTAGGAGTGAAGACAAGAGGGAGGAATGGGGCATTTGGAAATTTCAGCATGTCCTTGCAAGGTGACCAATTCAGGCTCTTCAAGCTTGGCTGTATCAGACTTATCCAACAAGGATGGAAGAACTGTGGTGACTCAGCAGAATTTGGGAGGGCAATGGACTCATTCAAATTCACCCAAATTCCCAAGTCCTCATTCTTTCCCAGTCAATAGCTTCAATGTTCCTAGAAGAGACCCGGTGAGGCTGCAAATTAAAGTTATATAGAAATTCGGCTACCTGCAGCACTGGACTCTGTAGCTAATTTCTGCTCCATCAGCCCTGAGACTACATGAAGTAAGAGGTTCTTCTGGGGCAGTTATAAAAGCTTGTGTCCTCTGACCATGCTTGAGCTTGTCAGAGCTTTCTTTCTTTAAGCTCTTTTGGACAGTTCAGGGGCTTCAAAAAGTCAGAAAACATGTCATTGCTACTGCCATTGCCTCTGAAACAACCACCGCACACCCACGATGCTGGGAAATGGACTCCTGCAAACGAACGGTCACTACAGTTGGAGATTTCTTGTCATCTCAAAGGGCCACAGAAAGATGTCTCTGCCTCCTATCCGCCTTCTAAACCTCCCACCAGCGCTTCATATTTCGGGAACTTAAATCAAGGGAAATAGTGTCTAGCCATTGATACCCTGCAATACGGGGGTGTGTGTGTGTGTGTGTGCAGAAGAGACGTGGGAAAGGATGCCTGGAGCCAATGGTCAATATGTAATGTGTACCTGAAGTCCATCTTGGAACTGCCTCTCTCCCTCACCCTCACTAGGATGTTGAGGTACAGGATCCTGGTTCTAATTCTAGCTCCCCTGCTCACCAGCTGTTACTTCTCTGTGCCTCAGACCTCAGTTTTCTCATCTGTTAAATGGCACCTACCTTGCAGTACTGTTATGAGGTTAAGTCTTCAGCACTCCTCAGTCACTGTGTCAAGGTGCCAGTATTACTCTGGGAGTGTGTCATAGTCCCTTAGATGAGTAGGATTTCTTATAAATCTGGGACTACTGGAAGGACTTTGGTGGTAAACTCCAGGAGGTCCCGAAGGCAGCAGGTAGCTCTCCTAACTGCTGGATTGGCTGGTACTTGATACAGCAGCTGGCAAGTACCTGTTGAATGAATGGATGGATGGGTGGAAACAGATAGGGAAATTATGCCCCCAGGCCTCTTCATCCCCAGCCTGGTTAACGTGAGGAGAAGGAGGAGGGCAAAGGAATGGTGGTTATGGGAAAAGGAATCCTGGCTTTGCCCTGGGAGAGTTAATTTACTGTTTTCTTCCATTAATAAAATGGAGCTGATGATATCCAGCCCCCCAACCCCATCCCAAATATTTGTGTTGAAGAGGAAACTGGAGCGTTGATCACAGAGCGCCTGCCACGTGGCAGGCCTCGGAGACCTCGATGTCCTCCCCACCTCCCGGAGTACCCTGCCCGCACGGGGGCCGAGAACACCCCCAGAAGCCGGGGTGGGGCTGCAGGGTCTTGGACGTGCCCGGTCCGCTCCGCGGTACCCCCCGCGCGGACTCGGGCTGGAGGCGCCAGTTTCCCGCGATCGCTGAGCCTGTGCGGACGTGTGCGTACCTTACGGGCCCGTGCGGGAGGGCGGGAGGCAGGCGGAGAGAAAGGAAGGCGGAGTCCGCGGGGAAAACGAAACCGAGAGCGAACTGCCCAGACCCCGCCGAGCTTCTGCGGACGGCAGCGGCGCGGGTGAGCGGCGAGGGGCCGGCAGCCGGCAGCCACCGAGGCCTGCGCAGCCCGCGTTCCCAGCCCGGGACTGGACTCTGGTAAGATGCCCCTGACCCCTGCGCCGCCGCCTCGATAATGCTGTCCGAGACCCTCAGCCGAGGTGCGGAGCCCTTGATGGATCCGGGGAAAGGAGCGTGCAGCGCGGTGGGCGCTGAAAGTCATTTTCTTCCCGCGAACAATTCTTCACAGAGCAAGCGACTACTGGCCCTGGCCCGGGACGGGGACGGGGGCGACTAGTGGAAAACGGAAGAGCCCTATGGCTTGACAGACAGATGGGAAATACGGAGGCCTGAATTGCCCAAAACATTGGCTAAAAAAATCCCCAGCCAAAAATCTCTTGCCTGGGTCGTTGCAATCGTTCCCCAATTGCCCATCTTTAGCCCCCGCTCCAACTCTGTCCCCTGCCTCCCCACCTCTTCTCAACACCGTAGCCGCCCGAGGGCCTTTAAGGCAGAACAGGACACCCCCCAACCCCGCTCCCCAATATCTTCATCAGAATCCTATAAAAGGTTATTGGCCTACAGACAAGGCCGCCTGCTCCCTGCATTCTGACCACACAGGCCTCACGGCTGTTCTTGGGGCAGAGCCAAGCACTGTCACTGCCTCTGGGCCTTTGCACTGCCTGTTTCTTCCTGGAAAGCTCTTCCCCCAGATACAATGTCACTGTATCAGAGCAGCCTTCCCTGAACAACCTGCATGTAAGAAGCCCCACTCTTCCCTTGCCGTCCCCCCTACTCTGCTTTAGTTTTCAACGTAGTACTTATCACCTTGTGACATTTTTTATGGGTTTGTCCATTTTCCTCCACCAGTAAGTTCACAAGAGCAGGGTTTTGTTCGCCAGTATAACGCAGTATATAATATGTAATGTAATGTATGTAATAGGTATGTAATAGGTATGTAATAGGTATTCATTAAATCTTTGTTTTTGATTCATAAATTCTCTTTTGAATTCCAGAATATGAGACTTCCTATTGCCTGTGATTTCTTTAGTACTAAAAATGCCTTGCCAGATGGAAGCTAAAAGACAGACTCCCTGCTGTAACTTAGGAACTTAGAATCTTGGACAGTTTATGCTCTTGTTCTTCTGTTTGCTTATTTGAACCTGAAGATCCTTAACACTGGATCTATAGTTTATTCATTCAATTCATCAGATATTAGTTGAATGCACGTTGTTTGCCAAGCTTTGCACAGGCCCTTTGAGGGGGCTAGGTCCACAGGGGCTTACAGTCTGCCCTAAGGGTATCAAGGCACAGCCAAAGTAACTTCTGGGCATGAGTAAGATGGACACATAATATTTATTAGTGATTATGATGGAGATTTCTTTTAGGAGGATGGTAACATAGTATTAAAATAAGATTTATTAAAAACAGTTGAAAAGAAATGGCTGTTTCTTTTTTTCCAAACTTATAAGTACTTTTTCAAAAATGCCAATTTAACACCTTATTTGTTTACACATATATTTCACTTAAATTCAAACTGGCCTGTCATTCTGAAGATCAGCAGTTACTTAAAGTTAAAAGTGTTGAGGATTTAGGGTATTTTGATAGGACTTCAGGTATAATTGCTAAGGACTCTTCCATAACTACTGTTCTGAGATCTGTGACCTCCTGCAGTTGGATGTATGGTCTCATACTCATGACTAAACTAAATGACACTTTGGTTCCTGAAAATAATGGTACAGCTACAGATCCTTATCTGAAACCCTTGGGCCAGGTATGTTGTGGTACTCAGAGATATTGGATTTTAGAAAGGCAAGGCAGTATAAATCCTATTTATTTGTAATGTTCTCAGTAGGGTTTGGGGGCAACACTCTATCATAAAACCTATTTCTGCAGTGAAATGTATAAATCGACCCCAGAGTACGAGTAAGACTCTAAATAGCTCATGTCAGTTCAGGTCTAGATGGGGGTGCTACACACCCACCAAAAACAAAACAAATGAAAACAAAGTAAACCTCAGTTTTCAGTGCTTTTGCATTTTGGAATTGTAGACCAGAAGCACTGTTTATTGAGGGCCAGTGGTGTGGGAAACCCTGCTGGATGCTTTTTGTCTGATTTACTCCTCACAACAACCTGTGAATCAGGTGTTTTCATTTCTGTTTTCGGGTCATGAATCAAAGGTTCAAAGAGGTGCCTCGCCCAGATCTATGTGGCTTTAAAGCATAGCCCTCTCCACAACACTAGGCGGTGATGTGAAGACAGCACCTTTGCTCAGATCTAAGCCCTTCCAGCCACCAGCATTGCTCACCCAAACCACTGCGGCAGCCCCGACTTGGTCTCCTGACTTATACTCATGCTCCACTCATCTTTTCTACACCCACCACTCATACTCTGTTCTTTACATAACATTAGAGTGACCGTTAAAAACATAAATCCAACCACATCACCCCTCTGCTGAGAACCTTCCAATAGCTTCCCACTGCAATTAGAATAACTTCCACAATCCAGACCTTGGTCTTCAAGGTCTCTGTGCTGTGGCACCTGCCTACCTCTCAGACTCATTTCCCACCGTTTCCCCTCGTTCACTGTGCAGCAATCTCCTTGACCTTTTTGTCATCCCTCCAAAAGCTGTGCTGGTGCCTGCCTCCAGGCTTCCTCTGCCTGAGATGCTCTTCCCCCATGTCTAAGTATGGTGGACTTTCTCATCATCCAGGCTTGATTTAAATA
This sequence comes from Lipotes vexillifer, assembly GCF_000442215.2. Classification (NCBI taxonomy): domain Eukaryota; kingdom Metazoa; phylum Chordata; class Mammalia; order Artiodactyla; family Lipotidae; genus Lipotes; species Lipotes vexillifer. The sequence continues at coordinate 8,833 of NW_006796238.1, forward strand.
TTGCCTCCTAAGAGGGGTCTTCCCTGACCACTGTATCAAAACCACCTCCCTCGTTTCTCTGCCCCCACCTGTTAACACCCTTCTATCTCATAGCCCTATTTCATTTCATTGTAGCACTTCCAGCCAACTGTTATCCCCTCCTGTTATTTGTTTCTGGACTTGGTCATCTTCTTTCTTTCTTCAGTGGAATGTAGGTAGGGGCATGATTTGTCTTGTACACATCTGTATACTCAGCATCAGAACAGTGCCTGACACTTACTAAACATTTACCGAATGAATGAAGAAAGGATGCAAAGAAAACAGCAGATGAAGAAAAGGGAGACGGTGAGGAGGTTTAAAGTGGAGTACTTAATTTTAATGAATCATTCTGTCATTTACCTATATACTGTCCAAGTGTTCATCATTTACCACTTGTCACGGGGTGTCAGTTATACAAAGATGAGTAAGACATAGAACTAGCTCCCCAGAGAGCTCACCTAACTGGTTTAAAAAGCAGTCACGGGCCTCCCTGGTGGCGCAGTGGTTGAGGGTCCGCCTGCCGATGCAGGGGACGTGGGTTCGTGCCCCGGTCTGGGAGGATCCCGCATGCCGCGGAGCGGCTGGGCCCGTGAGCCGTGGCCGCTGAGCTTGCGCGTCCGGCAACGGGAAAGGCCACGACAGTGAGAGGCCCACATATCGCAAAAAAAAAAACAAAAAAAACAAAAAAAACTTTCCTAACGTTTGATTTTTAGTTTCAGTATTAGATCATGCTGGTCTTCAGTTTATGCACATGTGCTCAGAAACTTAATAATTTATCAACTATTTTCTTTTTTTGCTTTGTCATTTAGCTAGTGTTTGGTACTTAGCTTTAACCTATATAATTTAAAAAAAAAAAAAAAAAAGCAGTCACGACTATGATGGGAGCTGAGCAAGGTGGGTGGCAGGCCCGTGGAGGCGTACTAGCTGCTCTCTCAGCATCAAAGAAGGATGTATTGATCCTCACAGATGAGTGGGAATTTCCTGGTAGATAGAGGATGCAGCTATTGCGTTCCAAACAGAGAGAAAAGCATGTTACAAGTCATGGAGGTAAGGGAGATCTGCAGATATTTTGGTATTCATTTATTCACTATTAAGCACCTATTATAAGCCTGTCCCCTCTTATAGCTCATGGTCTCTTTTGGAAGACAGTCTGTTAAATTAGCAATTGTAATAAAGGAGACAAGGGCTATGATAGAGCATCAAACCAGGACCTCTTCTAGGGTGTCTGGGAAGTAACATTTGGGCTGAGATCTATAGGAAGCAAGAGTTAACCAGGCAAAGCAGCAACACGGGTAGACTCCAGATTACTTCAGGAGGAAGCGTGTTGGACAGAAGCAGTTGGGAGCCAGGAAAGAGTCAGTGAGGGAGGTGTTCTTTTGAGAACTATCTCTGTGTAGGTGGAATTTAAAGACACAAGCCTCAAGGGGATCATCAGGGGAATGAGTGTAAGTAGAGCAGAGAGATCTGAGACCTGGACCCTGACACACTACAATATTTAAAAGAAAGGATGATGAAGAGGAACAAGGAAAGGAGACAGAGAAGGAATATCTTGTGAGGAAGGAGAGAAACCAGGAGAGGGTGGTGTCTTGGGTGTCCAAGCAAAAGAATAAGGAGGGAGAAAGGAATGAGCAGCCATGTCACATGCTAGTTATGTGTCAAGTAGACAGGGGCTGAGAACTGACTACTGACTACTAATTTTAGAGATGGAGAAGCCATCGGTAACCTTGACAAGAACAATTTTGGTGGTTTGTGGGGGCTGCATGATTGAATTGATGTTTTAAAAAGATTATGATGTGACTTTTTAAAAAATGGAAAATAGCAACTGTTGGTGAGGATGTGGAGAAATTGGAACCCTTGTGTGCTGCTGGTGGAAATACAAAATGGTGCAGCCACTGTGGAAAATAATTTGGCAATTCCTCATAAATTTAAACATAAAATTACCATCTGATTCAGCAATTGCACCTCTAGGTATATACTCAAAAGATTTGAAAGTAGGGATTTGAACAGATATTTGTACAACAATGTTCATATCAGTATTATACACAATAGCCAAAAGGTTGGAATAACTCAAGTGTTCATCAACAGATGACTGGATAAACAAAGTATGGGATATTCATACAGTGGAATATTATTCAGCCTTAAAAAGGAAGGAAATTCTGATATGTGCTACAACATGAATGAACCTTGAAGACATTAGCTAAGTGAAATAACCAGACACAAAAGGACAAATATTGTATGATGCCACTTATATGAGGTACTTAGAATAGGCAAATTCATAGGCATAGAAAATAGAATGGTGGTTACCAGGGGCTGAGGGGGAAGGGAAATGTTTATTGTTTAATGGGTATAGACTTTCTGTTTGGGGAGATGTAAAGAGTTTTGGAGATGGATGGCGATGGTGGCCTTACAACATTGTGAAAATGCTTTTTGCCCATGAATTGTACACTTAAAAAGGGTAAAAAGGGTAAACTTCATGTTATGTATATTTTACGACAATGAAAACAAAGTTAAAAAAAATCATGATGGCTGCAGTGTAGAGAAGGAATTGCAGCGACTGTGAGGAATTGGTTCTGACGTTCTTGTAGCAGTCCAGGAGTGAGATGGTGATGGCTTGAACCAGGATGGTGGCTATAGATGTCATTGAGAAGTAGAAGGATTTGGAGGACAGGACTTAGGTATAGATCAGAAGGTAGGGAAAGGACATGTCAAGAATGCCTCCCAGATTCACGGCTTTCAGACATGGATGCACAGTGGAGTCATTTTCTGAGAAAGGAAACTCCAAACCAGCTTGAGGGAAGATTAAAAATGCAATTTTGGATCTTTTGAGTTTAAAAGTCATTCAAGTTGTCCAAGTGGAGAGGTTGGATAGAGAGATCTGAAACTCAGTAAGAGGTTCATAAATTATGTATAAACTTTAGAGTTAATGACAAATAGATGATCTTTGAAATCATGGTCATGAGAGAAATTACCTTGAGGAGAAAGTATAGAGTGAAGAGAATAGCGTCTTTGGACCAAGCCTTGGCGAAACTCCAGCATTTAAAGGCTGTGAAGATTAAGGAGTGTTAGAAAGAGTGACCGTGGAAGAAGGAAAATCAAAAGAGCTTTCTAATAAGAAACAAGAGATCAACAGGGTCTGCTTTCTGCCTATGGATTTACCTAGTCTGGATGTTCCACATAAATGGAATCATACACTATGTGACCTTTTATGTCTGACTTCTTTCATTTAGCATGTTTTTGACATGTAGCTCTGTTGTAGCATGTTTCAATACTTTATTCTTTTTATGGCTGAATAAGATCCCATGTGTAGATATAGAGCACTTTGTTTACCGTTCATCAGTTGATAGATATTTGATTTGTTTCCACTTCTGGGTTATTGTGAATAGTGCTGCTATGAATATTCCTGCATAAGTATTTCAAAACCTGTTTTTCAGTTCTTTGGTTATACACCAAAGTGGTGAAATTGATGGGTCATATGGTAATTCTAAGTTTAACTTTTTGAGGAACCACCAAATTCTTTTCCATAAAGGCTGCACTACTTTACATTCCCATCAGCAATGTATGAGGTTTCCAATTTCTCTATACCCTCACCAACACATTTATTTTCTGTGTTATTATTATTGTTACCAGCCTAGTGGGTGTGAAGTAGTATCTAGTCGTGGTTTTGATTTGCATTTGTCTAATAAGTAATGATATTGAACATCTTTTCATGTGCTTGTTGGCCATTTGTATATCTTCTTTGGAGAAATGTCTGTTCAAGTCCTTTGCCTATTCGTTGTTGAGCTGTAAAAGTTCTTTATATATTCTGGATCCTAGGTCTTTATCAAATATATTATTTATAAAAATTCCTTTCTGTAGATTGTCTTTTCATTTTCTTCATAGTGTCCTCTGATATATAAACATTTTTAATTTTGATGAGGCCCAATTTATCTATGTATTCTTTTGTTGCTGTGCTTTTGCTGTCATATCTAAGATTCCATTGCCAAATCTAAGGTTATGAAGATTCACCCTTATGTTTCCTTCTTAAGTTTTATAGCTCTGGCTCTTATATTTATTTATTTATTTATTTATTTATTTTTTATTATTATTGTTATTTATTTATTTATTTTGTGGTATGCGGGCCTCTCACCGCTGTGGCCTCTCCCGTTGCGGAGCGCAGGCTCCGGACATGCAGGCTCAGCGGCCATGGCTCACGGGCCCAGACGCTCTGCGGCATGTGGGATCTTCCCGGACCGGGGCATGAACCCGTGTCCCCTGCATCAGCAGGCGGACTCTCAACCACTGCGCCACCAGGGAAGCCCCGGCTCTTATATTTAGATTCTATATTTTTTAGATTTTTGTTTGTAATTTAAATCATTGCTACTGTCTTGCTCCAGTGAGAACCATAAACAGGGGCATAATTTGCCTGCCAAGTAAATTGTCCTAAAACTGACTTCTGACAATTTCAAAGGGGGGATTTTGGGGGATTTCATAGGAGAATCAATGTCCATACAGCTAAATCCTTCATGATTTCATAAACTTTATATATACTCTCAAACTTTTTCTTCTCAACATAAATAATTATAATTCTACTCTTGCAGGCTTTTAACTTCTCAAGCAGGTGGACAGACTTGCACTTGACACTCAGTGGAAGCAGAAAGAAAAGTTACAGAGAAGGACCTCCAGCCTTTTTTTGGCCAGTTGAGTTTTGAAAGTAGAAAATCTTGGAGAAATTAGCTTGATTGTGTAGTCCTTGAGAGAGAAAGAAAGATTTTGTAATAAGTTTTCTCTGGGTTTATGTGGGACTGAGATGAGTTGTATAAAGGAGAGTCATCTTATCCTGTTTTGTCTCTTAAACTAGACTGGGATAATTAGATTAAATATGTTCTGAGTGTATCACCTCTATCAAACATCTCTTTTATTGTAGGTTACTGTAGGAAAAAATGGGCAGTGGTCGTTCACCATGTTTCTATATAGAAGAACTTAATAAGTACCAACAAAAGAACAGTGCAGTACTTAAGTATCGTGAACTGTCTAAGACAGGACCTCCACATAACTTAAGGTAAGTTGCTATAAAAAAGGGTATATCCCTAGAAAATATAAACTGGGAGAATGGCAGCTCTGGCACAATTTTGAAGTCAATTCTTTAGCTTGAGAGCAAAGTTGCCAGAGAGTACTGTCTTCCTGATGTAAAGTGGTAACTTCAGAGGACTCCAGAGAAAAAAGAGGGTTTAAGCCTTTCCATGCTTCAAGATGATATGCTATTTTGCTGTTTGGGGGTGACTGCTTGAATTCTATGTGGAACATAGGTTAAAATTTTCAAAGGTAGTCATAGGAAGCAGTGGTGATCAGAACACTTGTTGTTAGATAATGCATGAATTTTATAATATTTTGTGAATTTTTCTTTGTAATTAGGTTTACCTATCAAGTTATAATAGATGGCAAAGAATTTCCAAAGGCTGAAGGTAGATCAAAGAAGGAAGCCAAAAATGCTGCAGCCAAATTAGCTTTTGAAATAATTAGTAAAGAACAGAAGGTGAGTAATTACCTTTTTTTTCTAGTGAAAGGGAACTCAGAAATATCTATGGTATTTTTCTCTGTGAGAAAATACTCACATGCAGAATAAAGCAATTTACAACTTCTTTTGCTTTCAAAGTTTAGTTCAGTCTTTTTCCTGGCCCCATTTCTGTAGAACCCTGAATGAGAGGTACACCTACGGAAGAGTGGGCAAAATGGGACAATACTATTTAGAGTGCCAGCAGCAGTGACATACTCTAAGGAAACAGTGAGAAATGAGCTAACAGGTTCTGGAAGGAGCTCCTCCACCTAATTGAGGGAATGCAGTGAAAAAGGACAGAGATAGAAGTGACCATGAGGAGAATGATCTATATGGAGGGCAGATGATGAAGAACCAACATATGTATAATTGGTATCCCTGAAGATTAGAACAGAGTAACTAGTACAGAAAAAGCTATCTGAAGAGACTTCAGTAGAAAGCATTTCTGAAATAAAGAAAGACCTGGCTGCAGATTAAAACAACCCAGCAACTAAACAGGTACAGAAAAGTACAGAACCACCAAGAGCAACGTCAGCCCTTGTGAAAGTACTGAGCTCCAGGGATGAAGAAAGAAACCTATGAGCATCTAGGCAGGAAAAATTATATAAAATGTAAAAATGAAAAAAAAGATATCATGCTGTTCACAGCACCATTAAAAACTAGGAGACATTGGAGACAAGAAGTCATTTTACATGTAGGACAAAAGTGGATCATTCTCAGATTTTGAAAATCTTGAAAAATTTTAGTATTCAAGATATTTTCTTGAAAAATCTTACTTGAAGGGACTTCCCTGGCAGTCCAGTGGTTAAGACTGCATGCTTCCACAGCAGGGGGCACAGGCTCAATCCCTGGCCTGAAAACTAACATCCCTCATGCCATGTGCTGCAGGCAAAAAGAAAAGAAAAAAAAATTTTTTTTCTTTAATTAAAAAAAAAATCTAACTTAAAGATGTCACCCTTCTAATCAAAATTGAGAAAAATAAATCAGGCAAAACCCACAAACTCATAAATTGTTAAAGAGCCAGAAAACCAAGTCAAGATGTTAGAAAAGGAACAGTAGAATACCTTTCCCCACAAAAAAACAGAAGAAAGACGGTGAAAACAATAAGGGCAGAAATTAATGTGAAAAAAACCAAAGAAATAATAAAGAAGATAGGTAGGGCTTCCATGGTGGCGCAGTGGTTGAGCGTCCGCCTGCCGATGCAGGGGACACGGGTTCGTGCCCCGGTCCGGGAAGATCCCGCATGCCGCGGAGAGGCTGGGCCCGTGAGCCATGGCCGCTGAGCCTGCGCGTCCGGAGCCTGTGCTACGCAACGGGAGAGGCCACAACAGTGAGAGGCCCGCGTACTGCAAAAAAAAAAGAAGATAAGTAGAATCAAAAGTTCTTTGACAAAGTTAACAAAGTAGAAAAACTTTGGACAAGATTTTGTCAGATTAAGAATTTTAAAAGGGACAGATAACAATGGAAGGAGTAATGCTATTATGTTCATGTTTCCTATGAAGTTGTGATCCAGGATATAGCTTTACTTTGGTATTTGTTGTCTTGTTCTTTGAGGTTTACAAAGGGCACAGCAAACCAGAAAATGTTATAGAGTTTTACCAGATAAACAAGAAAATTGACTGTTTTGTTTTTCTTTATGAAACTATAAAAGGGAAATGGCTGATTTCTTTTCTCCTGTTAAAATTTATCCTTGTGGGTTTTTTCTGGCAGAGGAAGATATATACTTATACTTTTATTAAAATATTATAGTAGGGAAATCCATAAACTCGAAGTTGTCTTTCAAATTATTCATTTAGTAATTTTATTAGACAAAAAATAGTAATTTTATTAGACAAAATAAATTTTGGTTATCATCTGTATTAAACAAAACATTTCTTTCTTTTAGGCCGCTAGTCCTTCATCACTGCAGACAGGAAATCCTTCAGAAGTACCACCCGTTGAGAATTACATAGGCCGTGTTAATACGATTGCCCAGAAGAAAAACCTATCTGTAATTTACGAAGAATGTGAATCGAGGGACAGTGGGCCCGATAAGTGAGATGTTGTGCTTTTCTTTCTGTTTCATTGTATCTAAGCAACAGAACAGGCTTATTTTCATGTCTAATTTTCTGGAAATATCTGTCCTTTTTGGTACGTTATGCAGAAAAGGTTGTATATGACTTACAAGCAATGGGACATCTTTGTAATTAAAATATTGAAATGCTTAATTGCTGAAGACTTGGGACCCATATCCCATAACTGATCAAATCTGAGGAATCCTTTATTTCTGAGGTATATCTGGATGGTTTAGTCTGCAGGAAGCCTAAGAGAGGGTGGGTTGCCCCTGCTGCAGGGTTGTGAAAATCTTCCCATCCCTGAGGTCACAGTGGCAGTCGTGTGAAAACATCTCTGCCACACGTGTGGAATGACTCTCTTTCCACCCTTGTCAGATTAGAGCTGTTTGTCCAGGTGTTTGCCCTTCAGATTTGATTAACTGATGTCACTCTCTAAACAAATACCATGTATTAGAAGGAATGGGCTTTCATCCTGGACTGTGTGGAGACCAGGATTTGAGGGATGTGATGAGGGGGACAGATGAGAGCGTCAGTCAGAGATATTGAGAACGTCACCAGTGAGCTAAGACTTTGGACGTGAGGAAGAAGAATCGATTTGAACTGGGAAAAGCAGAAAGCAAATGAGCGTGAGGGAGATTGTTTCTCAGCTACAACCAACCAGTTAAATGAGGGAGAAGGAAGAAATATCTAAATGGCAAATAGTCCAAACAACCACTTTAGGATACTGTCCTCGGAATTGACTCAGCTATGGATGTTTTACTTTTCACCCTGATGGATTTTAGGCCAGAACTAGGAAGAGAAAAATGTGATAGCATTCATTGGAGTGAAATATTCAAAAGTGAATTCTGTGAGTCAATCTCAATAAATTAAGAGACTATTTTATTTTCCCGTAGCTCACCTGTTTGGTTTCTTTGAATTAAGGGCTTTAACATTCGATTGCTGAAAGAGAGAATTCTATTTAGGGAGTGCTGGAGAAAAATAGGAGCCCTAGAAATGATCCAGTCACTCAGCCCAGCTCCCTAACTTTCCCTTCAGAGCCTAGCGGGGAAGACTCACCCTGGTAGGGTGTGTTTCCCTCTGTGACAAATCATACTGGAATAATTCTGTAGCACTGCATGGTAACTCCATGATATAAATTGCCATGTCCATTGCTTTGCCACCTTAAATGTAGTTCTTATATAATGGTCCAAGGATCCTTGCCTATAACCACAAGCATCCTTACAGCTCATATGAGGAGGGGGTGACTTCAGCATGGGGCTTTTGCACTGTGAGGATTTTCTTAGGTGTTTGTGCACATGAGCAGGGGGCAGAAAATGCTAAAGTTAGAGCTGAAGTTAGGGATGCTTTGCCCATCTCCCACAAAAACACTCTAACCTTATTATTTCTCCTGTAGAAGCCCCACTTCCTCTACTGGCTTTTTCTTTCCAGTTGAACATCTCTGAAAAATTCATTGGATCTGTCTTCCTTCTCTGCCTCCATGTCTTTTAACTTTTGGGGAATTTAAAAAAAATCACCACTTGGTACCTTAATGCCAGATCTTTCAATGAAGTAACAAAGAGAAGTTGCCTGGAAAATGCAAGCTGAGATGTTAGCCAATGCTGGTTATTCTGGCAAACTGGTCAGCCATCTCATTGAAGGTTTAAATTAAAGAAGAAATGAACTATGAAGCCACCTATTAAATTAGTGTTATATTATGCCTTTGTTAATGTGTGGTTTTTTTTCTGAATCATGAGTTAGATTTACTGTTTTTTGGTATTTGGGTTAATACTGTTTATCATTTCTCCTAGATTTCATTATAAATGCAAAATTGGACAGAATGAATATGGTATTGGTATAGGTTCCACTAAACAGGAGGCAAAACAATTGGCTGCTAAACTGGCTTATGAAAAGATACAATCAGAAAATTTAATGGTATGTACTGCCTTTGGATTTAATTTTTATATATATATATTTTTTTCTTTTTGCGGTACGCGGGCCTCTCACTGTTGTGGCCTCTCCCATTGCAGAGCACAGGCTCTGGACGCGCAGGCTCAGCAGCCATGGCTCACGGGCCCAGCCGTTCCGCGGCACGTGGGATCCTCCTGGACCGGGGCACGAACCTGTGTCCCCTGCATAGGCAGGCGGACTCTCAACCACTGTGCCACCAGGGAAGCCCTAATTTTTATATTTTAAAATTCTCTCTGAAGTTGATTTGAGGTTAGATGATGTTTAGATGATGCCAAGACAGCCAATCACATAGCAAAAGGATTCCTCCATTCTGTGTCCCAAATATGAGCCATGAACCATGGGACCATGGGGCCCCAGAGGGATCACGGTTCTGTTGACAACTCAGGGTTGTTTTTTTTAAATCCAGATCAAACATCCATAAAAAATGTATTAACCCCATAATTCTTTATGGCTGTGAGTTTGGTAAATGTGGGGAAATAAATGTGGTAGTTGGTTCCCAGAGACTGAGTCACTATGGAGAAGTAATTTAGTTGCACTTAAATCTTTCAGAAAGCTGACACATCCTCTGGTTGTTCCAGTACTGTGTGTGATGATGTCCAAAGCAACTCTTCAGCAACAAGCACATCGTAAGTGTGGAGAAACGGTTGTGTTATTTAACAGATTCAAATTGTGGCCTGAAAGAGCAAATATTTATGAAAATTTTAATGTTTAGGGAGAATTTAGAAAAAGCAATTACTGATCAACAAAAAATAGGCAAAATTCATAAACTAATAGTTGTCCCCTTTTCTTCTAGTGCTTCTGAATCACCATCTGAAAATGACTTCTCAACAAATGAAGCGGAAAGCAATGACAACAGTGATGCATTAGACAAGTCTTTCCAATCTCCAGGGGTATAGTATTAATCTCTATGCTTCCTAGTTAAGCTTATTTTCCTTTGTGTTTCCCCATTTAAAAATGACCTCCAGTACCCAACCATAATTTTTCTATTTTTTTCTCATGTGTTCTTACTAAATCAAAATATTTTGCAGCCTTTTCACTCTCTCCTTTCTTTATTAACTCCCATTCTTCACATGCAAAATTCTTCTATTCTTCACTCCCATCTTTCTCCCCCTACTCACCTTTGTATTTTCATATATTTTCTATGATCTGGCTTCAGCTCTTCTATCAATTGGATAGTACTTAAAAGTTTTATGAATAGAGTTTCTGCTTCTGTTTTAAAAAACTAGAACTAAACTTAAAAACTAAACTTAAAAATCAGATAGTTTATGTGGTGATGATTAGTGTTTATCAAAGTTATCCTATTTATAAAGAACTACAAGCAAATCAATAAGAAAAAGACAAGCAACTCAGTAAACAAATATACAAAAGAGCGAACAGACAGTTCAGAGAAGCAATACCCAAATGGGCAACAGACAAAGTATGAAAAGACGCTTTACTTCTTAATAATCAGGAAAATGCAAATCAAAACAACAGTTAGATACCATTTTAAACCCATCCATTTGAGTCTGGCTATACTAAGTGTTAGCACAGCTCTGTTGCTGTTATAACTATTGTATGCTGCTGGTGGATGTATAAATTGGTACAGCCCTCTTAGAGAGCAATTTGGCAACATGTGGTAGACTTGAGGGTGTGCCAGCTGTACCACCAAACAGTTCTGTTCCTAGGTACGTCTTCTAGAGGAACATGGGTATGTGTGCACATAGAAACATGTATAAGCATGTTCTTTGCAAAATTATTTGTAATAGAAGATATTGGAAACAATATTGTCCATGAACAGAATGTCTGAATTTATCATAATGTAGTCACTGTGCAAAACTGAGGCTGGCAGGTGATATGAGCTCAAGAAATCTTAGTCTGGTGTTCGCAGTCTGTGTCAGCATATTAAAATTGGGAAAAAACCACAAAACCTAATAGAATGAAAGTGAATATGAGTGAAGAAGAGCTATATGATATTAATTTTTGAGAGGTATATCAAAGACTCCTTTTTTGGCTAAATGTTAAAATTAAATTATTAATTTGTCCTAAAAATGAAAATATTTTAAACTAGATCTCTGGGCCACACTTGTGTCTTTACTAGCACTGTGAGTGATTGTGATGCACACCTTCTTGCTAAGATCTGCTGGCCAGAGGATCACCTAGGAGGCCATATTCTATACCTGGAGAATCAGTGCTTCTGCAGAACATGTCCTACAATTTGTCTTTTTTGACCTTCCTGCCATATCTGTCTGGTTGCTAAAATCGGTGAGAACTTTGATATAGCCAAGTGCAGTGAAAGCAGGGCTTAGTGAGAGCATACAAATTGATGAGGTTGTTAATCTAAGGACAAAGAAATGTGATCAAAGAACCATCTAGACGTACAGGAGAAAGGATGGCAAGAAAAAGCAAGATACTTAATATAATCACCCGAAACTATTGATATTCTCCATTTTCTTTTATTATAGAACAGTTCCAGAAATAATCCCAGAAAGGTGAAGAGGTGAGTATCATTATGCATTGAACATGTTTTGAAATGTAGTTTTATTTTAGACTTAGTTTATTAGCCTTATTTATTAAGTCTTCAGTATTTGTAGAGTAATATATGCCCTTATTTGAGTGGAGTTTCAGAGTAGAAAGCATAATTAAGGCTCACTGAAATCTTGAAATCTACAAACAATACTTTTAAATATGTGGAGAAATCTTTGAACATATGCACACACTACACTGTAGACATAAAGGCCTATGGGGCTATTGGTCGAATAATTGATTAAGGGTATTATTTTGGATGAGGCTGACAGAGGAAATGGGTTTGCAGAGATGTTTTCACAAGAAGTGCATAATGGGAATTCCCTGGCGGTCCAGTGGTTAAGACTCTGTGCTTTCACTACGGGAGCCTAGGTTCAATCCCTGGTGGGGAAACTAATATCCCACAGCTGTGTGGCACAGCCGAAACACGCACGCACACACACACACACATGCACACACACACACACACACACACACACACAATAGAGAAGTGCATTATTTTGCAGATAAGCAGGTAGAGTAGAAATGGTATCATAACTTGGGGAAGAAAAAAAAAGACCAAATGTTATGTAAATTATGGTGACTTGGTTTCTTGAACTGAAAAGAAAAGCAAGGATGTCAGTATAGTCAGCAGTGAGAGTGAGATGGCAGCAGGAGCCATTATAAGGCACCAGTACATTCCAAACAGTAGGTGATGTTTGCAGAGAGATGATGCCTGATGCGGGTATTTGAATGAAGATGGGAGAGGTCTGTGTGTGAGATGATCAGGCTGTCAGTTGTGGTTCTAGTGTCAGGGAGGAGGGAGGAGGAGCGTTTGTGAGACAGACTGTAAAGGAAGAGTAGACATGACTTGAGGGAACTGAGTTACAGAACTGGGTGAAGAAGATGCAAAGGAAAAAGGATACAAAGATTGTTCCTTGTGAATGAGATGCTGACAAGAGTCATGGCACTGATGCTGTTAAGGGAGTTGAAGACTTGACGGCTTAGGGGAGAGAGAGCAGTTTGTATTTGTTTAGTTTTAGGTGGTATTTGAACTTCCAGTTGTAGGAGGCTTACCACCAGCAAGGAATAAAGGTCAAAGGAAACACAACCAAGATGAGAGTTCAAAGAGGTATATTTCCTGAGGTTTTGTGTCTAGAGGGAGAAAAAGAGAGGCCAGCGGCATGCTGACAATGAATGTGTTAAGGCCAAAAGAGGAACCAAAATGAGCGAAAAATAGAGGACAGAGAACCATATTGTTTCTAAAGAAAAAGGTTAGTATTTGCTACCTCATTATTCTAATAGTTGACTCAAAATATAAAAAGCCGGGGCTTCCCTGGTGGCGCAGTTGTTGAGAGTCCGCCTGCCAATGCAGGGGACACGGGTTCGTGCCCCAGTCCGGGAGGATCCCACATGCCACAGAGCGGCTGGGCCCATGAGCCATGGCTGCTTAGCCTGCGTGTCCGGAGCCTGTGCTCCGCAACAGGAGAGGCCACAACAGTGGCGTACTGCAAAAAAAAAAAAAAAAAATATATATATATAAAAAGCCTAGTGCGACATGAAACCTACTAATATAAACAAGTTACATTTGATTTCAGTTTTGAGTTTATGGGCTTCTCTTAACTTTTAGATCTTTGGCACCTAGATTTGATGCTCCTGTGAAGAGGGAAGAAAGCACGTATACTGTGGACTCCAGGTAAGAGGGAAAACTGTGAAAAAGAATTTGTTTAAGGATACATTTGCTCCTCTGACAGAAGTTTCTTAAGGGACTGTTGAACATCAGGCAGGTTAAATTATATTTCTACCTGAACTGTTTAATTGTTTTAGCACAATCAGGCCCACAAAGAATCATTGTCTCTTGGAGGAACACAATTTAGATGAATCCAAATGGAATGTGGTAAGTGTAGATCTGTGTGATACTCAGGTGGATTTCTCTGACATCTATGGAAGGTTTTAATATTGAAAGCAAATATTTCTATAAACCAGTGATTTTTTTTTCAACAAAAGTACTCCTGCAGGAATCAGAATAGATCCACTTGGATCTGTATTCCATTTTCCAGCTCCATAGCAGATTTCACTTTGAAAAGGGGTTGCTTTTGTGGTAGATCATGTGTTTGGGCTTAAATAAAGTATCTAAAACAAAGGAGGCCTATTTGCAACAGGGGGACATTGAATACGAGCTTAAAAAATAATAAAGAATCACCAAATATTTAATAAGTACCTAATATATACCTGGCACTGTGCTGGACATTGGATTTATAGCAGGAACAAATAGAAACAGCTCCTGCCCTCCTGGAGTTTTGAGGGGATGATGATTACAGGAAGAAGTCTGTAATTACCAACCGTGGTCAGAGGTCTGAAGGAAAAGCCATGACATGGTTAGAAATGAAAGCAGAACCCTTGGATGTAGAGTGAGGGGTGAGGCAAGGCTTTCTCTGGGGTCACATTTGTGGGGAGGCCCTGAGCTTCTGCAGAAGAGCATGTGGGAAGGTGAAGGTGGGAAAGGTGATGTGAACGTCGGAGGAGCGGAGACAAGGCCTTGTGCTGGGAGGGCAGTGAGCAAGGGCCCGGGGCCACGAGACCAGCTGGAGAGGGAAGCAGGGCCAAACAGGTGGCCCCCTGTAGCCCATGCAAGGACTTTCTGGGCTTTGCTGACTGCAGGGGCGGGCTATGGGAGGATTTAGGCAATAAACAGACGTGATCAGACTTAGTGTTTATCACACTGGTTGCTTTGTGGATCACGGATTGGAGCGGAGGAAGGAGGGGAAGTGGAGGGTCCAGTGAACAAAGTTCTGTGGGAGTCTGATGGAAGTTTGGACTGATGGGGAAAGGTGGGCAGACACCAGCAGATGTGTTTTAGAAGGAGAATTGGCAGGGTTAATGATGGAATGTGGGGCATGAGGGAGAGGGGAAACCCAAGGAGTTGCCAACATAGGCAGGCTCAGAGCATGTGCTCATTTCTCTTGTAACAGCTTGGTGGTAGCCGGGGAACACAGTGTGGCTCTGTTTTCTAAAGTTTTATACTTGGGATAAGATTCTTTACCATGGCTTTTGTTTAACCAGAAGGTGACTGACTCTCAGGGGTGATCTGTTATGTTGGGATGGGAAGAGGAAAGACCTATCCTTTGCAATTCAAGAATTTCTGTGAAGTGGATCCTTCTTATTCAGAAGAGGAGAGTCCTGCTTATTAGATGGTCCATTTCACCAGTGCTGTTAAGGGAAAGTGGGAGGGTGGGAGTGGGGAGCAGCGGACCCTGAACCTCAGAATAACAGTAACGTTCATCTTTCAAGGTTTACCAGAGATTTTACAGAAGTAACACGAATTGGCGCAGGTGGATTTGGCCAAGTTTTCAAAGCCAAACACAAAATTGATGAGAAGACTTATGTTATTAAATGTGTTAAATATAATAACGAGTAAGTAGTAATATTTTATTTTTTTGAATGGGAAGGTGTTTTGAACCTGCAACTATTCTTTTTTATGTATCTCTCTTCTGCACTAGCATATTATTATTATTTTTTAGTCCTCCTTAAAAATGTCATTCTACCATGAGGAGCTTGGCTTACTCTGAAATGATCTCACTTTACCGTGGTTACTTCAATTAAAAAATGGATATACCACTGATCATCCTTTTGAGGCTGTCTTGATGAAAACTAAAGTTGTAAAATCATTTAGCTTAAGATGACCTTCGAGATTTTGTAGTTTCATCTCCTTAACAGACGAGGGGACTGAGATCCAAAGATATGAACTGATCTGACAAAGGTAAAAGCTAGTGGGTGTTCGTTGTCTATTATTGCATAATCCACCACTCCAAAATGTAGTGGCTTAAAAACACCTAGTTATTACTATCTCTGGTGGTCCTGTGAGTTGATTGTGCTCATCTGGGCCATTCTTCATGCATTTGCGGTCAGGAGTCATCTGAAAGCTTGACAAGGCTGGACATCGGAGATGGCTCTCTCACATGGCTAGCAGTGATGCTGGCTGTGGCTACAAGTTCCGCTGGCACTTGTTAACCAGAGCGCCTCCACATGGCCCCTTTATGTGGTCTTGGCTTTTCACAACTTAGTTGTTGGGTTCTGAGAAGGACTGTCCCAGAGCAACTCATCCCAGGAGGGAGCAGTCTTGGAAGTTCCACATTATATTGGTTAAACAAAGTCACTAAGAGCAGCTTGAGGGGAGGGCAAATAGACTACCTCTTACTCTGGGGAGTGGATGCAAGTATGTGGAGAGAAGGAATTCATGATGACCATATTGGACACTATCTACTGTGGTAACAAGGTGGAGATTTAGAGCTCATCCTCTGGAATACCAGTCTGCTGTGTTCCCACTATATACCAGTGCTTCCCATGTTTGTCTTACGTATTATCTGTGCCCTTCCCAAGCCCCACCCCACTCCAATTACTGGATAGCAGAACTCCTTCAGGAAGGAAAGCACAGAGGAAGCAGGTCTTAAATCACATGTTCACCAGTCTTGCTTTTTGTTTTCTGGCAGTTGTTAACTATTTGTAACTTGGCCAGACTCAAGGACTAGAGAAGGAGATGGAAAAGGGATATGGGTGAAGGAAAATGACATGAGCAAAGGAGAAGCAGGCATGGTGTCCCAGGTGCTCTTCATCCAGTTAAACCAACCTACTTTCTGTCCCATGGACAATGCCTTGCAGTTGAAATACCTTCATACCTACTCGGCATCAAAACAAGGCTTTTTCCTTCTTCATCGTTTTGCTTAACAGAAATGAAATACGGTTGTTCCTTCTCTCCCCTAACATCTTTTTTAATGGTAATACTTAATTATGATAAGGGTGCAATGTCTTGGACATTTCTAGTGGCTTCATAAATTGGTAAAGCATAAATTGGTGAAAAATACTCTTGGAGATATTAATCTAGAGCCATAAAAATGTTTATATGCTTTGACCCATGGATTTCCTATCTGGGAACCTATTACAAGGATATTACCCAGATTATGGGAAAAGCTATTCAAGAAGATAAAAATCACAATCACAATGTCATTTATAGCAGTGGGAAATTAGAGCAAACAAAATGTTCAGCAATGAAGAAATGATTAAGTGTGTTTTGTTCTCTCCCTTGATCAATGGCTATTTTGCAGTCATTAAAAATGAGGGTTATGTACTGTAAATATTATACATGAAATAGTATGATGCTGGAAGTTGCTTTAGCATAATCCAGGGGGAAGATGAGGAAGTAGGTAAGAGTATAAATGAAACAAGATTGGCCAGGAGTTAATAACTGTTTTATCTGATGAAACAGTGATGGCCAGGTAGGGGCTCATTCTACTATTTGCTCTACTTTTGAAATCTTACATTAAAAACTTTATACATGATGGTTATACAGATTGTATAATAATCAGGAAAATTTTAAAGCTAATACATTATATGGAAAAAATAGGATAAAAATATACCCTTTAATTACAAATATGTAAACATATATATGAAGAAAGACTATAATAAATAATCTAAAATAATAAATGATTATGTTAGAATTGTGTTGACATGAGTAATTTTTTTCTTTATTTTTATAAATTTTACATCATATAGAACTTTTCAAATTAAAGAAAGAAATTATAAAATGTTTGCTTATTTTCTCATCCTTGAAATCACAAATTTATTTATTCCATTTGGCATAGAATTGTCATAGCTCTTGACTACACATCCCTGTAAAGCTTCCACATTGTGCAATGAAATTTCAGTCTCTCTGCATAGATCACCCCCTTTGTGTACTTTTGCCACACACTGAAAATTCTGTATTAGATTCTTCATGCTGCTTGTGTTACCTACCACTTCTGCCCAAATGGGGTTTGCTTATGAAATCCAAAGTGATTTTAACACGTCTAAATAAAACATAGTGGATGATTTTTTTTACCTCCCCCACAGAAAAAAAAATTCCATCACTGGCAGTTCACAGACTACTACGTATGACTTTTAAACTGTGATGTTTAGAATAATTAAGTTACTGTTTTTTCTCTTATGTTGAGAGTGAGAACAGCTGTGTTTTTTCTGTGTGTTCACTCTTTTGAGCACTGCTGGCTTCCATTCTAAAACTCAGTGTGGAAACCATGGCAACTGTTTAATAAGGGAATATAAGTAGTTCTCTCCTGTTGCTCGAGGTGTTTTCTTGTTGTTATCAGGGATGGATACTGATGCTTTTGTGTTCCCTGTTTCTTTTAACTAGGAAGGTAGAGCGTGAAGTGAAAGCTTTGGCAATGCTTGATCATCCAAATATTGTTCACTACCACAGTTGTTGGGATGGGCTTGATTACGATCCTGAGCAAAGCATAAATTCTTCAAGGTAACTAAAAGGAAATTCCCATAGTCATAATGGGATAGAGGAAACAGTCATTTACTATGTGTGGGCCACTGGGTAAGGCCATTAATTATTACATTTAATAATCACAGCCAGAAACACTGTTTCTGACAGACGCTGTTATGCCTCCATTCTACAAGTAAGGAGACAATGAATAGTCTTCTTCTTGCTCCAAACTTGCTTTAAAAAACCTTTTTTTAATTGTCTTCTGTGGTTTTTGAAATCTCAGGTTTAGCTTTCCTGACTCTGTTGTTTAAGGTACAGGCTTGCTCACATGCCCTGACTTCATCCAGGCCATAAACGCAGTCTTGTGAAGGTTTGAACTCGCTGTAGATGCTGCATTTGGAGGCTCCCCTCGTTCCTCCACTGCCAACCCTCTTCTGTCCCTCTCACCTGGTTGTCAGGGTGCAGTCAAGGGGCCTCTTCTGAATGCAGTTATACCACTTATGGTCAGGTGGTGGGCAGTGAAAATAATTCCAAGACCCTGAGCTGTGATGGGGGCACCCTCCCCTCAAACCTTGAATTACTGACGATTTGTCTCAGATAAGCCACTACAAAGGGACTGAAGGGTTTTAAAGTGCTGGTGCCTCCCTTGGAAAGTCACCCAGTGTTTCTTGGAGACAGTCCTTTCAGTACAATCCTGAGGCCACTGTGGGCCTGTTCATTCACCGTCTCCACACCATGTAATTGAGAACCTTATCATCGGTTTCAGAAGTACCATCAACATATAGACTTCTTCAGCTTTCAGCAAATTCCTGGCTACCTTTTTCTATTTTCTAGCCAATATATGCTCAAAGAATTTAAATTAGTATTGAGGCCAACTTAGTTCAGAAAAAAACCCAAAAACCAAACCAAAACAAAAAACCATGGTTAGCAAAATCAGTCCTCCCTGCTATACCTCATAGCAATTTGTTGGCACTGTTCTTAGAATTCTTATCTATGTACTAATATTTTAGGTTTGTTTTTCCTTTATCTCTGTCCTATTAAACTATAATCCTCATGACAGCAAGGATAGTGTCTAACTCACTTTCTTATCTTTAGATGCCTGTTCTGTGCCTTTCACAAAATAGATGCTCAGTAGAGCAATGGTGAATTAAAATGTTTCAAAATTACTGTATATATTAATGAAATTTGGTTTTCTGCAATTCCATAGTATTTATGCTTCTATTCCTATCTATTAGCAAAGATAATCAAGGACCTTCAGCAACAAAGAATGGGCAGGCTGCTACTTTATAACTTAGCTAAACAAAGCTTTGGATACCTGGGAATTTATGATTTAAATAAAGACTGGGTTATTATGTTTTGATTCAAATTTGTTATATTTAGGTTTGTTTTGAGACATATTTTGGCATTTTTAAGAAGGTGCAATTTTTTTAATGGAATTTTAAGTGTATTTTTTTATAAATTTATTTTTATTGCTACTTCTAACATACTGTGAATTTTATACCCAGATCAAAGACTAGGTGCCTTTTCATCCAAATGGAATACTGTGATAAAGGGACATTGGAGCAATGGATTGACAGTAGAAGAGGCAAGGAACAAGACAAATGTTTGGCTTTGGTATTCTTTGAACAAATAACAGAAGGAGTGCATTACATACATTCAAAACAGTTAATTCATAGAGACCTTAAGGTATGTGGAAAAAGTATTTTGTTAGGAAATGATAAATTAATTAATTTAAAAGTCTATCTTCTTTAGTTTTAGAATCGATTGACAGTCATGAGGAAATAACATCTCTGATCCTCTAAAGTTAGAATGGATCTAGCACTTGCCCCAAATACCAATCTATAGAACCACGCAGAAGGTCTCCAGGGCTGTAAACTTATGGAGACACTGAGCTCCACAGGAAGAAGCTCATTCACTTCTGGTTCTATTTGTCATCCTGGCTGATAGTCACACCCCAGTTGTAAACACTAAGAGCTTTAGTATACTGAACATTTGTGCAAATAATTATTGTGACTGGCACAGCCAGCTGGCTGCTCTGTCCCTGCCTCTACTGCTTCTCAGGCTTATCTGAGAGGCAGAAGGGACTCTGGTAACTGGCTTTGGGAACATGGTTCTCTTAACCTTTCAGTCATTACTCTTGAGGGCAGTCACAGGCACTAGGTCCAGAGTCTAGAATTTTCTTGGCATTTGGTTAGACATCTGTGCCCCATGATTGGAAAATTGCAGTAATCCAAACCTTGGAACATGTAGCATATCTTTGTATTTTCACTTTCTTCTGGCTTCCTAGCTTCTTTTATGGTCTAGTTGAGCAGTTTTTCCATTTCCTCCTCAAAAATGAAAGAAGAGAGACAGAAGAGCTTTCAGTCTCTCCTCCATACTCCCTGTGATTTGCCTACGCTTATCACAAACTGGCCATGCTGAATCCTGTCACCGAATCTTTGCTTATGTTCTTGCATTGGACACTCTCTGCCTGTCCCCTTTGGTCCCAATTCCTTTATGAGCCTTTCCCAGTCACTCTGGATCAGACAGAAGCACCTTGTCTATGTGGACCTTGACTCTCTGCTTACCCCACCTGTCTAAAACAGCCAGGAATGAGAAACAAAGCAAAAAGTTCCTTGAGAAAAATAAGCAACCATGTACATAGTTGTTTGTTGGGCCTAGGTAGAAAAAGATGGCCCTTAAGAGGTATTGCATCCTTGGTCTGCCCAGGGGCTGGATGTCTGATGCCTTCAAGTAGGAGTCTACCTGGTTCCAGTATCTTTTTTTAACAGTATCTGAAGGTGTTCTTTGAAGTTGGAATGATATAATGACTCTGTTCAAAAGGTTACATTTAGAATGGCTATACCTACACTTCGAAATACATCATAGAGTTAAATAAGAAATTAAACACAATTATCTATTTATACAATCATTTGCAAATAAATTATCTACTTACACAGTCATTTCCTCTACTCAGCAGTTTGAGTGTTACCTCCCAGACCCTTGTCAGGATGAGTTAGTGAAATTCTGATCGGGGCTCCCTTCTCCCACCACCTGGTCTGCCAGTTCCCTCCTGTATTCCGTACTGCTTGTGCTCCGTGTCGGGGAGTGATCTTTTCTTGTGTCTGCAGAGAATGTTTGCTCTATGTCGGCAGGTGCTCAAAGGTCAAACTTTAATACTACTGAGCCTTCTCTCATCTTCTTCAACTTCTAGCTTCACTGCTACAGTTACTGTTTTCTCATATCTGAGAGAAGATATGAACAACGGTGTGCACCTTATTTTGTGATGCTTTGCAAAATACCTGCTCCTGGTGGCTTTGCCAGAGAACAGTTTTTACCCAATAAAGCCCCTATTCTATAAAGTCGACCAGCATTTACCTTAAGAACCAGACCAAAAATGCTGGTGATGGACACAGAGGTTTGTGGAGTGAGGGCTTAGGGCCTGAGGAGTTCAGTCCCCCAATCGGTCCAGGCCCCTTGGTCAGCCTCAGCCCTTATTCCTGTACCTCCTGGATAAAGTTTGCTCCTTTTTTTTTTTTTTTGGCCACACCTTGCGGCTTGTGGGATCTTAGTTGCCCGATGAGGGATCTAAACTGGGCCCCCTGCAGTGGAAGCTCAGAGTCCTAACCACTGAACCACCAGGGTATTCCCAGTTGGCACCCTTTTTTTTTTCGCACCCTTTTTTATGTTCTACCATCCAACATTTTGCCTAGTCATACCATAACTGATTAGACAAAATGTGGCATCATGTTTTTTTTTCTTTTTAATGAACTATAAACAAGCAATCTAATATTTTTATTAGACAGTCCCATCCAGCTTATATATTTAGACAGTTTCGTAAATGCAACCTCCTATTTCTCAGAGCCAGGCTGTAGCCTTGTGTGGGACCAGCAGTTGTACTTGCAAACCCAACATCTTCCTACACTGTAACTTGAATACAGCAGAGGCACATTTTCTCTCTACATCCCCACACGTCTACAGGTTTCCGTCCGTGTTACTGGCGGTAGGTTTTAAAATTTTTTTTTTTTTTTTTTGGCCACACCTTGCGGCTTGTGGGATCTTAGTTGCCCGATGAGGGATCTAAACTGGGCCCCCTGCAGTGGAAGCTCAGAGTCCTAACCACTGAACCACCAGGGTATTCCCAGTTGGCACCCTTTTTTTTTTCGCACCCTTTTTTATGTTCTACCATCCAACATTTTGCCTAGTCATACCATAACTGATTAGACAAAATGTGGCATCATGTTTTTTTTTCTTTTTAATGAACTATAAACAAGCAATCTAATATTTTTATTAGACAGTCCCATCCAGCTTATATATTTAGACAGTTTCGTAAATGCAACCTCCTATTTCTCAGAGCCAGGCTGTAGCCTTGTGTGGGACCAGCAGTTGTACTTGCAAACCCAACATCTTCCTACACTGTAACTTGAATACAGCAGAGGCACATTTTCTCTCTACATCCCCACACGTCTACAGGTTTCCGTCCGTGTTACTGGCGGTAGGTTCCAATCTAACCATTAATTGTTATTTGCAACATTTCCACCAGGTGGGCGTCCAGCCCTGTCTCGAATACTTCGTAGGATGGGGAACTCTCTAACTCCCATTCTTTGGACCACACGATTAGTATATCAGGATATATTAAGGCAAATCTTGTGGTTGTTTTCATCCTCTAGTCCTGGATCTGTCCCCTGGGACAAGGCAGAGTGAATCCACCTTCCACTTATCTTAAGATATTTGAAGGCAGCTATGCCCCAAGCCTTCTCTGCTCTCAGCCAAAAAGTCCTTACTTCCTCAGCTAGCATTTTAAAGACTGGTAATAATAAATTTCCTGTTTTGGGCTTACCTATGTAAGAGTAAATGCCTTATAAGTAAATATAAAAATAGCTATTACTAAATATGATTTGGATGTGTAATAAAAGTCTTGTCAAATTGGTACTTACAAGTTAATATTTTTTTTCTGTAGCCAAGTAATATATTTTTAGTAGGTATGAACCAAATAAAGATTGGAGACTTTGGACTTGTAACATACCTCAAAAATGATGAAGCACGGACAAGTAAACAGGGAACTAGGCGATACATGAGCCCAGAACAGGTGAGGTCCCCTTCCTTTCTGTTGATATATATTTTTATCTCTTTCATTTTTTTAACTATAAAAATAATAGGCACCTCTCATAAAATTAAAACAGTACAGAAGTAAATAGAATAAAAATGGAAAACTCTCCTTACCCTTCCTTTTTACTCTTCTCACTAGAGTTTGTGGTTTA
Organism: Lipotes vexillifer; assembly: GCF_000442215.2. NCBI lineage: Eukaryota > Metazoa > Chordata > Mammalia > Artiodactyla > Lipotidae > Lipotes > Lipotes vexillifer. The sequence continues at coordinate 32,368 of NW_006796238.1, forward strand.
TCCTTGTAGATCATTTTGAGTTATAAAAAAATATACAGATAAAAATATATATTTACAGAGACTTTTTACATAAAAACATACATAAATACATTTTACAAGATACTATAATGTTATTTTGTGGCTTAATTTTTTTTTACTCAACAGTGTATCATAATCTTTCCATAGCTGTACAAATAGATTTGACACATTTTTTTTTTTTTTTTTGCGGTACGCGGGCCTCTCACTGTTGTGGCCTCTCCCGTTGCGGAGCACAGGCTCCAGACGTGTAGGCTCAGCGGCCATGGCTCACGGGCCCAGCCGCTCCGTGGCATGTGGGATCTTCCTGGACCGGGGCACGGACACGTGTCCCCTGCATCAGCAGGCGGACTTTCAACCACTGCGCCACCAGAGAAGCCCTTGACACATTATTTTTAACAAGTGTATTGTATGCCAAAGTATAGATATACAGGTACTCATTTAACTATTGCCTTATTGATGGGCATTTATTTAGATTGTTTCCAACTTTTTACATTTATAGACATGTTATGTGTCTTCCTCCTTATCTCTGAGTCTAAAAACAAATATTTTGATGATAATCAATGATAGATTCTTTGAACTGAAATTGTTGACTAGAATGACAGGTGCAGTTCAAAGTTGATACATACTATTAACGCATATATGTGGAACCTGGAAAAATGGTACAGATGAACCGGTTTGTAGGGCAGAAATAGAGACACCGATGTCCATACAAACGTATGGACACCAAGGGGGGAAAGTGGCCGGGGGTGGGATGAACTGGGAGATTGGGATTGACGTGTATATACTAATATGTATAAAGTAGATAACTAATAAGAACCTGCTGTATAAAAAATAGATACAAAAATTCAAAAAAAATTTATACATGCTGTGAAATTGTCATTCAAAAAAAGTGACTCTAGTATGTTCTCCTAATGTGGACGAGAATGCCGCCTTCTCCCTCACACTCTCAGTCAGACTATGGAATTATCAGACTGCAGTTTTAGTCACTGAGATGAATGAGGTGTAGCTTGATCTTTTTTTTTTTTTTGGCTGCTTTGGGTCTTAGTTGCTGCGCGTGGGCTTTCTCTAGTTGCGGTGAGCAGGGGCTACTCTTCGTTGTGGTGCACGGGCTTCTCATCGCGGTGGCTTCTCATTGTGGAGCATGGGCTCTAGGTGCATGGGATTCAGTAGTTGTGACACACGGGCTCTGTAGTTGTGGCTCACGGGCTCTAGAGCTCAGGCTCAGTAGTTGTGGTGCACGGGCTTAGTTGCTCCGCGGCATGTGGGATCTTCCTGGACCAGGGATCAAACCTGTGTCCCTTACATTGGCAGGCGGATTCTTAACCACTGCGCCACCAGGGAAGTCCCTCAGTACTTTCTTTATGGCTTCTGGGTTAATCGTTTTTATTTTGGAGGTCCTTCCTACCACAAGATTATAAAAATATTTCGTGTTTTTATTGATACTTTAGCTGAATTAACTTTTGTATATATATGAAGTATAACTTGATTTTCCCCATATGGGTATGAAACTGCCCCATCACCATATATCAAATAGTTAATGATCTAAATATTCTTTTAAGGAAAATTTGTAGAGACAAAAAGTAGAACAGAGGTTACCAGGGGCTGAGGGCAGAGAGGAATGGGAAGTTGTTGTTTAATGGGTACATTTTCTGTTTGGGATGATGAAAAAATTTCTGGAGATAGATAGTGGTGATGATTATGCAACATTGTGAAGGCACTTAATGCCACTAAATTGTACAAATGGAAATGGTTAAAACGGTAAGTTTTATATATATATTTAACACAATATAAATATGATATTTTATCATATATGAAATTCCCACACACTTATGGATCTGTTTCTGGACTCTATTCTGTCCAGTTGATTTATTTAATGTTCTTCCTCTTTAATATCATCCTGTTTACTTATTATAGCATTATAAAATGTTTTATATTTTAGCATTATAGAATTATTACAGCATTATATAATGTCCTGATAGATATCAGGACATTATTCTTCAATTAAAAAATGTTCTACCTCAAGCTTATACAGTACTGTAGGTCAATTATAGCTCAATGAAACTGGAAGAAAAAAATGTTCTTAGTGTTCACATTTACTATTCCAAATAAACTGTAGAATCAATTTGTCATGTTCCACAACTGGTGTTGATGTTTTGATAGCAATTGCATTATATTTAAGAATTCAGTTGAGGGGAATTGACATCTTTATATATTTGAGACTTCTTCTCCAAAAAGTGTCCAAGAAATTGGTATATTTCTCCCAATTATTCAAATCCTCCTCAGTCAGCTTTTGCCAGGCTATGCTATGGTAACAAATGACACTGATTTCCTAGTGGCATGCACAACACCAAAGGTTTATTTCTTGCTCACGTGGTGTAATGGCTGCAGTCTTGGCCCAGTTTTGCCCCACGTGTCTCCTTCATTCTAGAACCCAGGCTGAAGGAAGAACCCTATCTGAGTATTTGTCCTCACTGCAGAAAGCAGTGTCAGAACCTTGTGATGGCTTTTAAGATTCTGCTCCTCAGTGGCATACATCACTAAAAGTCATTGCCCAGAGCAAATTGGCCAGCTCAAGACAAACACATGGTGGGGAAGTGTCATGCTCTCTCTGGGAGGCCAGTGCACAATTGGGAGCAATAGTATATTCTACCTCAAGGCCACTTTTATATTCTTCAATGAAAATATTCAATGAAAATTTGTTTTTTCTTTATGAAGTTTGCTCATATTTTTAAAGCTTTTCCCTGGATATGTATCATGTTTTGCTATTAAAATGGGATTCCTTGTATCTTATTGGTTATTAGTGAGGCTGCTGATTTTTAAAATATATTTATTTTTAATTGTGGTAAAATACACATAACATAAAATTTACCATCTTTACCAGTTTTAAGTGTGCAGTTCAGTGGCATTAAGTACATTCACACTGTTGTGCTACCATTACCACCATCCATCCATAGAACTTTTCATCTTGCCAAACTGAAACTCTGGACCCATTGAATAGCTCTCCATTCCCCTTTCCCAGCCCCAGGCAACCACCGTTCTACTTTCTCTATGAATTTGAATACTTTAAGGGCCTCTTATAAGTGGAATCACACAGTGTTGGTCCTTTTGTGACTAACTTATTTCACTCGGCATAATATCCTCAAGATTCATCTATGTTGTAGCATGTGTCAGAATTTCCTTCCTTTTTAAGGCTGAATAATATTCCATTGTATGGATATATCACATTATGTTAATCTGTCACATCGATGGAATATTAGGGTTGCTTCTACCTTTTAGCTACTTTGAGTATCACTGTATTGCTGCTATGAATATGGTTGTACAGCTATCAATTCATGAATGTTTGGCTTTTATATAGACTCATTATTCTAGTAGGTGGTTTTTTTTGTTTTGTTTTGTTTGTTTTTTTGGTTGATTGCTTACTGTCTGTTTTCATCTTTTGGGGTTGTTTGTCCTATGTTTTTTTTTTTTTTTTTATAAATGCCCTTTAAAGATGATTTTTTACTGAAAGGTAATATATCTTTCAAAATACCCCTACTATTTTGTCATCTAAGAAAAAATACAGTGAGCCATCTGATGGTTTGAGAGTCTAGAATGAAGAAGGAACACACGTCTTCCTTTGGGGACCATTCAGCATAAAAACATAAGCTTTTTGCAAAGTGTGAAGGTAGAAGACAGTAGGGGACTAACAGCTCCCTTTTAACTCCCACTCTCTAAAATATCTCCTGCATCCTATATTGTCACATTTTATTGAGGAATAATTTATACACCATACAATGCACAGATCTTAAATGTACTTTTTTTTTTTTTAGTTTTGACAAAGGCATAGACCTGTGAAACCTACAAGCCTATGGAAATGTAGAACATTTTCCTCACCCTAGAGTATTCCCTTAGACCACTTTCCAGTCAGTCACTCCTCTCCACTGCCCAGAGGCAACCAGTGCTCTGATTTCTATCACCATAGATTAGTTTTCCCTGTTCTTGAGCTTCATAAGAATGGAATCATATAGTATGTACTCTTTTGTATTTGATTATTTCACTCAAAGTAATGCCTGTTGGAGAACCTCTAGTTGTTGCTCATGTCAGCAGATTATTCTTTTTTGTGGCTGAATACTATTCTGTTGTATGAATATACCACAATTTGTTCATCCATTTTTCTGCTGATGGACATTTGGATTGCTTCCAGGTGTGGAATATTATGAATAAATCTGCTATGAACATTTGCATACAGCTGATTTGCTGGGCATGATTTTAACTGCTTCACCTGCTCGTCTCATCTAACCCTGCAGTTAAGCTATGAGGTTAACACTATTGTTATCTGCATTTGATGGTCGAGATTATTCCCACATTGATGGTGATTCAACTATTTAGTGACAGAGATTTGAACCTGGGCAGTCAGACTCCACACATCTTGCTAATAAACATACATTGTTGTGTGATACATTTTGGTCAGATAACTTTTTTGGCTTTAGAAGGCATGGGTGTTTATATAAGATGAGTCACAAATGTAAATATACTTTGGTTCCTTCAGATTTCTTGTATGGAAGACTATGGAAATGAAGTGGACATCTTTGCTTTGGGACTAATTCTTGCAGAACTTCTTCACATATGTTCCACTGTGTTAGAAACAGTGAAGGTAAATAATCTCACAGAAAGAATTAAGCAACAAATATCATTGGCCGTCATGTCCAAAGTGCTGCTGCAGACAGTTATTGCCTCCATGTGAGGATGGGCTGGAGCATATTAGTGCTGACTGCAAATGCAATATGAATTTTTATCCCTTTCATGTTTGGGCAACCAGTACTTTTTGTTAAAGATCAAAAACTTTGGTCTTCTGTGGAAGGTGTGTACATCTCATAAAACTGTAGCTGTTTCTTCCTAATTGAGTCACTCTGTAAAATTGTTTTGATTGCCTGCTTTGCATAAGACCCTGTGCTACGTGCTCCAAGGATTATGAAAATAAATAAGCCTTGTTCTCAAGGAGCTTATATTCTAGGAGGAAAGGTAACATAAGACAATGCTGTAAATGTTTTAGGAGAAGGGATGAGGTCTAATGGAAACAGCTAGGAGGGAGGTCTTGCCAGCTGTAGGGACTTAGGTTTCATGGAGACATTTAAATTGAGCTCTGAAGGACCGGTTGACTTCTAATAGTCCAGATTGGAAAGAAGGCCATGTGGAGACAGGAATGTGAAAAGTGTGTTTGGGAATAGCTGGCCGGTATCATTTTTATTGGAGTATATAAGTCAAGGAAGTAGTGGTTGATGGTACTGGAAAGATATAGTGGGGCTACATTGAGGCAAGAATGTGGACTTTCTTGTGGAGGAAGCAGGGAGCCATTGAAGCCTGCATGCAACTGGATATCCTAGTCTGAAGCTCAGTAAAAGGGACTCACCTGGATTCGACAGCCTTCTTCTCTGTAAAACAGGGATAATGAAAATACCTATTGCATAGGGTTCCAAAAAGGATGAAGGGAGATAATTCATATGATGCTCTTAACACTTCAACATGCTGTAATGTTCAGGATGGTTAAAACATGGGGTGGGTAGAGGAGAGGATTCCTGCTTGCTTCTTGGCTAAAGAGATTTTCCAAAGATCTAGAAACATCCCAGATTTAGGGTATCCCCAGCTTTAGTGCTTCCTAAGTTTGTTTTTTCTCCAAAGTGAATAATTTCCTAATGAATATATATGTTTAATTTTTAGCTTCTTGACGGTCTAAGGGAAGGCACCTTCTCAGATAAATTTGACAGTAAAGAAGTAAGCACTTAAAAATAATCGGAATTTTATTTATTGCAATGTTTTATTTCCTAGTATTGACTCTTACTATCATTACAGAAAAATCTTCTACAGAAATTACTCTCAAATGATCCCAAGAAACGACCTAACACGTTGGAAATACTGAAGACTTTGAAGGAGTGGAATAATATTGCAGAGAAAAAGAAATGGAATACATGTTAGATATTTAAAAAGTATCCTTCTTCTGATACTCCATTTTCCTATAACTGTCCAAAGTCTGCTTGGGAATATTAATGGTATTTATCTTCTATTTTCCTTTCTCCCTTAATTTTTGCCACATTTGCAGAAAGGTTTGCATTTTTTCTTACTTCAAAAACATTCTTACATTTGCCTTCCCCTCGCTCATCTCCTTATTATGAAGATGGGGGAAAAATGCCTCAGATTTTCTTTTTAATACCAATTAGTTAATCAATTAATGAATGACTATTTATTAAATACCTGCTGTTTCTAGGCCAAAAAGATATAAGATGTATCTCTGTCCAAAATAGCTAACAATCCAGCTGGAGAAATATGGTAACCATGAAGAGATAAGTATAATCACTTTGGAAAGCAATTTGGTATCATCTAGCAAAGTTACATGTACATTGCCATTCCTGAAAAGCCATCAGTTCCATTTCTACATACATGTGCACAGGAATGTTCATAGAAATGCCGTTTATTATAATCAAAGGAACAGGAAACAACGCTAATGTGCACCAGAAGAAAAATGGATACATAAACTGTATTCACACACTGGAATACTATATAGTGTTTTATAGTGAAAATGAAGGAATTACAGCTAAATGCACTAACGTGCCACATCTCTCAGGAACATAATATTAAGCAAACAAAGCAGATTGCAGAAAATACTGTATAAAGTTCAAGAACATGCTAAGTGAAATGTGTGCTTAGGTATTCAAACAAATGTGGTAAAACAATAAAGGGAAGGAAAGGATTGAGAACTATTATTAGATTCTGATAGTGATTGGCTCTGAGGAGGGATGGGAGTGATGTGATTGGAGAAATGGGCTTGCAAGGTAACAGTTAACTTTCTTTTCTTACACTGGCTGTTGAGTCCACTAGTGCTTACTGCATAATTATTCTATTTCTCTTAAATACATTTTGTACCTATTATAACAGACACTTTAAAGAGATGATAACTATGCTGTAAGACAGTAGCTGAGCATAGAAAACAATCAGTCTGGAGGGGTGAGATCACTCTATGCTGAGGAACCATGGCACAGGGCTTAGAAGTGACACGCCAGTGAGACTTCCAAGTACGTGAAGGATTTAGATGAATAGAGAGGAGAACATTTGGGCAGTATGGGCAAGGGGCATGGCATGCGTTCTGGAAAAGATAGATTTGAGGAACATTAGGTATACTAGTTTGTTTCCCTGAATTGCTGTAGGGAATGCTGGAAAATAATATGAGCTGTATATTGGAAGAAACTGAGGGTTCCTTTAAGCTTTATAGCATCCAACTACTGTTCTAGAATTGTCATATAATTTTACAATTTTTAAAATGAGCCAAATTTAGGCTTAGCAGAAAAATCATAGTAATAGATAATATTTTTGTGAAGGCTTATAGCAATTTCTAGAAAGTGTTACTAAAAGCATTTAATATGGTCTTCAACTCCCATGCAGTATTTGATTAAGGCAAGGTTCATCAATGGATACTAAAATTATTGGTTGAAAAGGCGCTGGGAAACAGGAGCCTCAAAAGGATTTAAATATAGTCCGACAGATGATATTACAAAGGGGAAAATGTATCTTTAAAATGGAAAGATCTTATCACCACAATAATAAAGTAATTAAATTTAGCATCACCGAAAGTGGAAGACCCTAACATCATGACCCTCCTGATGTGATGTAAGAATTATACACTATCACCTATTTAGTTTTCTTGCCCAAAGCGTTTAACTGGAATTTAATCATGAGGAAATGATCAGACAAATCCTGAAAGAAGTCATTTGATAAGGTAATTAACTTGGATTTCTCAAAAAGTCAGTATCATGGAAAAAAAAAAAAGTAGGGAATTCTTCTAAATACAAAGAGACTAGAAACATATAATGACCAAATGCAATGACCAAATGCAATGCTTGAATCTTGATTGTATACTGGATATAAAAAAAGAAAAAAGAAAAACCCAGAAAATAGCTATAAAAGACATTTTTCAGGTAGTTGAGAACATTTGAATATAGACTGCATATTAAATGATGTTATAGAATAATTGATAATTTTCTTAGGTGTGATAATGATATCATGGTCATGCCAGAAAATGTCTTATTCCTAGGCAATGCATGCAGAAATACTTAGGGGTGAAGTGGCATGACATATGCAACTTCCAAATGTTCAGCAAAAATCAATGATAATACATATATATATAGAAAGATAGTACATATATATATAAAAAGAGAGAGAGGAAATGTGGCAAAGTGTTAACAATTGAAGAATTGATAAATCTAGGTGGACAATATAGAAGTGTTTCTTGTATTATTCTTGGAGCTTTTCTGTAGGTTTGAAATTTTTCTGGGTGGAGAGAAATCTTTTTTAAGAAACTAATGTTATCTGGATTTGATGAATAAGGCGAAACTCAAAAGAAAAACCAATGAATGTGGCAAATTAGTGTGAATGTGGCCTTATTTTTACCTTCTTTCATTTTTTAAATTTAAGTATAGTTGATTTGCATTATTATATTAGTTTCAAGTGTACAACATAGTGATTGAATACTTTTATATATCCTTCTCTCACTTTAATATTTCTACTACTATGAAGTAAATAAAGCGTCCCTTGATGCTTTTATTTATTTGAGTATATATTTTCTCAGCCTCAAAACTATAGTAAATAAAAAGTATCCTCAGGCTTCCCTGGTGGCGCAGTGGTTAAGAATCCACATGCCAGTGCAGGGGACACAGGTTCAAACCCTGGTCCGGGAAGATCCCACATGCTGTGGAGCAAGTAAGCCCGTGCACCACAACTACTGAGCCTGTGCTTTAGAGCCTGTGAGCCACAACTACTGAGCCCGCGTGCCACAACTACTGAAGCCCACATGCCTAGAGCCCAAGCTCCTCAACAAGAGAAGCCACCACAATGAGAAGCCCGCACACCGCAATGAAGAGTATCCCCCGCTCGCTGCAACTAGAGAAAGCCTGCACACAGCAACAAAGACCCAACGCGGCCAAAATTAAATAAATTTTTTAAAAAAAGTACCCTCTTATCAGAGGAGGAGAGGGGCAAAGGCCAGGGACCTTATTTGCTAATTAAAACATACATACATGCAGAGATTTTGAAGAGCTATTGTGACCTAGCTGCTTCACTAGAAACAGAACTTCTAGGAAATTTTTATTACTAACCACACATATATTTTTTATTAAGTGTGCACATATTTAACATAAGTACATATATATGTCACTTACTCAGAGCATGTATGTTATTTGTGTTAGGTATATTTAGTATAAATACACATATACATATATAAGTGTGTGTGTTTGTGTGTATGGCCAGCTATATAATTTGTGGGAACCAATGCAAAATGAAAATGTGAGGCCCTTGTTCAAAAATTAACATGGGGCCTTATGCAGCCACACAGGTTGCGTGTCTATGAAGTCAGACTTGTGTGTACATACACATGTGTATACACACATATATACATACATGCACACCTATGTATTAAATGTTTAGAAGTCTAAAAGCAAGCTTTTCCCAGACTCCATCATCCAGTGTACCTACCTGAGAGAGAAACTCATAGCATCTATTACCCACTTGAGTGTTCAGCATAGCTTGAGGTTTTTGGCATGCTAACTTTTTCATTATTAATATGGAATAATTTCAATATTATTCATATTTTTAATAAGTTTTTATGTTAATACATACACAAAAACAGAGACTAGAATAATGAAATTCTATGTACTCATTACCCAGCTTCAACAGCTATCAATATTCTGTCTTTCCTGTTTCATTTACCCCTTCCTTTTAAAAAGTGTCTTTGCTGGAGGATTTTAAATTTCAGGCATTGTATCATTTCACTTGTAAATACTTAAAGATGTATTTCTAACAGATCTTTTAAATTTTAACCAAACCACGATATCATTGTCACTCAACAAAATTAGTAAGATTTTCTTAACTATCATGTAATAATCAGCCTGTATTGAGTGTTCCTATCTCAAAAATGTCTTTCTGTAGATTGTTTAAATCAGGATCCAACATTTTCATTTAGTTGGTATGTCTCTTTTACTCTATAACACTCACCTCGTTTTTAATTTCTTTCCTTTTGCCATTTATTTGAGGAAGGAATAGGTCACATATCCTACAGAATTTCCTTCACTTAGGATTTGGCTGATGGTATCCCCATGGTGTCTAATTAGATCTAGAAACTTGATTTGATTCTGTTCTGAAATGTTTTTCTGAGAATACTCCCTAGGTGATACTATATACCTTCTTTTGCTTCACTTCAGGAGGAGCATGTCTGGTTGTTCCACTTTCGGTGATTTTAAGTTTGGTCGGTGGCTTGTGGTGGTGTCATCTACCACGATCAATCTTCCTTGTCAGTCTTTCACCTAATGGTGTTAGCAGCCATTGATGATTATTACCTGGATCCATTATTTCATTAGGGGTTGCAAAATGGTGATTTTCAGATTCTATCAAAACTCTTGCATCTATCATCTGTGATTCTTCTGTGAAGAACTTTCCCTGAAGTTGAATGGGACAGATGGGATAAATATTTATTAATTTTTAGAATGAAGTGGCATCCAAGCAACGTCCAAATGTGACAAAGAGGTTTTTTTTTTTAGGCAGGAGCGTGATCCAACCTATACTCTGAAAGTGTTTAGACTGGGTTGGAGCAGGAAAAGACTATATTTGAAAGGTCAGAAGTCCGAGAGGCTAAGAGGTCCTGAACAATGGGAGGGGACAGAACCAAGAGGAGCTGGCAACTGATTGGATGTGAGGATTTAGGGAAATGTAAGCATCAGAGATTACCTCTAGGTTGGTTGGATGGTGAGTGCCAGGAGTATGATGCCATTAAAGAAGGTACAAATCTCAATCAAATTAACCCCATCAAAGAGCCGTGCATATTTCAGAGATATTTTGTCTCACACTGTTATCTATCACACAGTTTTTAGTTAGAGTTTAAGCCAATAGTGGGGCCGCTTTTCACATGTCAACATGGTGAGGGGGAGCAGATTTGGGAGGTGAAACACTAGCTCTTATTTGGAGATGCCAAGTTGGAGGTACTGCCATAAATTCAGGGGAGGGTGTAGAGCAGAGTCTAGGAAATGCAGGAGAGGAACTTGAGAGAAGGGATGAACTGGAATCATACACAGAAGAGATGTGTATGTTATCCCTGATGCTTAACTTTGAATCCAAGGGATTGCCCAGGGAGAGATTATGTAGAGGAGAGGGCTCAGAAACAAAAGCGCAGCAGACACCTCCATTTAGATATTTACTCTTTATATCTAAATGTCTGTCCACTCGCTAATGTCTGTGATTCTACGTCTGTGACCGTGAGCTATCTCAGTCACGACATGTCTTCAGGATGGGCACAAATGCAGGGACTACAGCTGATAGATGTACAGAGGCCCCACTGTTGGCTTACACTGACTAAAAACCATGTAATGGGTAAAACTCTGAGGCAAATCAAATCTCTCTCAAATATGTGTGGCTCTTGAGGGGTCAGTTTGATTGAGACCTGTATTGGTTTCCTAGGGCTGCTGTAACCAATGACCACAAAACTGATGACTGAAAGTGACACACATTTATTCTCTTACAGTTCAGGAGGCCTGAAGTCTGAAATGGGTTTCACTGGGCTCAAGTCACAGTGTTGGCAGGGTCATGCTCCTCTGGGGGCTCCCGTTCTGCATCTCACATTCAGCATTATCTGAATAGGCCCCAGCCACACAGGTCTGCTCAGGGTCACCTTAATAGGCTTTTGTGCTCAGTGGTTCTCGGCTACGGTTTCTACCTGAAATTCCCTTCAATCTTTTTAAAAATAACAGCTTTATTGAGACATAATTCACATACCATAAAATTAACCCCATTTAAAGTATACAGTTCAATGGTGTTTAGTATATTCAGAGTTGTGCAACCATCACCACAATCAATTTTTAAACATTTTTGTCACTCCAAAAAGAAACCCTTTACCCATTAGCAGCCATTCCTCATCTTCCTCCAACTCTAGGCAACCACTAATCTACTTTCTATCTCCATAGACTTGCCTATTCTGGACATTTTGTTTAAATGGAATCATACAGTATGTGGTCTTTTTCACTTAGTATGTTTTCATCTGTGGTATAGCATGGATGGAAATTCCTTTCCCTTTTATTGCCAAATGATATTCAGTTATATGGATATATCACATTTAATTCACCTATTCATCAGCTGATGGACATTTGGGTTTCTACTTTCTGGCTAGTACGAATAATGTTGTAATGAATATTGGTGTATGAGTTTTATCTGGACACGGTTCCATTTCTCTTGGGTATAACTTAAGAGTGGAAATGCTGGGTCATATTGTAACTCCTTCCTCATAACTGCATATTAAAGTTATGTTCAAAGCCCAAATTCAGTGCTGCTACCATAGTGTTCTACCATCTCCCACTCGGAATGAAACTTCTCCCTAATACTTCAGTTATTTAGTTCTTCAGTATTGTACCTACCAGTTTGCTTTGGAGCTCAGTTATTCCTGCATGGGTATTTCCCTCCTTGTAAGTTTCTGGAAAGCAGGGACAGGCTCTCTCATTTTGATTTGCCCCAAGGCAGCAAGTGTATTACCCTGCATTTAAGCAGGAACTCTATAAGTGCTTTTGAATTAGTAGGGAATAAAAGTGTTAAGAATTTCATATACTTGATCCTGCAAAATGTGTCTAATAATAATAATAACGTTCACTGTAAAATTTCAACAATTAAATGTTGATAACACTTAAAGTAAAGGTGGGTATGGTAAACCAATTTATTATATTAAAGTCTATTTATTTTGAATTTTAAAAGCTCCAGTATTTTTGGTTTATAAGTAGGAAAATGAAACATTTTAGAAATTCTAGATAGGACTCTGAAAATAAACACAGTACAATATAAACAAAAGTAAATGACAACAAGTAAATTTCTGGCCTCTGGCCTGAAAATGCAGACCACAACTCTGGTGGACTTATGGGTTCCATCAAGGTTATTCCTACATTCACAGCATATTTGTTCACAGACATATTCAAAATACTCTAGGCCACTGGGCAGGTTTTTTTAGGAAGCCCTAAAAAAGTTCATGATTTTGATGCCCAAACTTAGGTGGAGCTCTCTAGAGGTGTGTCACATGGTATGCCTTTAGCTATATCTGGTTAAATTATAGGGAAGCAGAATTCAGCTTAAGACAGAAAAATAACTTTAAAAATGACTTAGAGGGCTTCCCTGGTGGCGCAGTGGTTGAGAGTCCGCCTGCTGATGCAGGGGACACAGGTTCGTGCCCCGGTCCAGGAGGATCCCACATGCTGCGGAGCGGCTGGGCCCGTAAGCCGTGGCCGTTGAGCCTGTGAGTCCAGAGCCTGTGCTCCGCAACGGGAGAGGCCACAACAATGAGAGGCCCGCGTACCGCAAAAAAAAAAAAAAAAAAAAAAAAGACTTAGAGCTACCCAGTAATGCAATGGTCCATTTTAAGGCAGTGAGCTCTCTGTGGCTGGAGGAATAAAGGCAGAGGTTGGATTACCACCTGCTAGGAATGTTGTCAAAGGGATTAAGAAGTTGGATCACCTGATATTTAAGGTTACTCCTAATTATTGTTTCTTTAGCCAAAATGGGCAATTGTTCACTTATAATGGATATACACATTGCTATGAAAACTCACGATTTTACGGAATATCATAACTACTTTGTTTCTAAAACGGATTAGAATTAAGTACTATTAATGGAACCTTGCCTCTGACATTACTCTTATTGAGGGGAATACTTTTCCCCTCCTCATGCTTGCACGAAGGGAACAACTTCTTGCTCCTTGGAAGAGAGGAGTGTGGGAACAAGCTCTGTGAACCTGTATTCATTCCGTCTCAACAGAGAGATGTCTCATCTGATGAGTGATTTTGGGAAAAGGAACTGAGCATGTATGGCCCCATCCCTGAGGGGTTGGTTCTCTCACCTTGAAAGCTAATGGTCTCCTAATGCAAAGATGGGCTCTGTCCCTCCGAGGCAAGGTCAGCAGTTTTCTCTAACCAGGGAGATCTCGCAGGGAGCATGACTGGAGAACAAGTCAACTAGCTCTTTATTTCATTGATAATAAAGCTGATATTTTGACCTCTAACTCCCATGTCTTATTTCTCAATTTGTTCCAAAGTGAAGAAGGGAATAAGAGAGTTGATGTACTTAAATCCCATAAACGTCACAAAAGAGTCATAAATTGTAATTGCCCATGTCTGTAATACTTGTGTTCTGAAATGGCTTTCCATTATGTTTTTGAAGCCAGTGAACAATTATATTCTAAAGTACAAAGTACTTCTAATGTACAAAAACAATGAAACATATAAAGGCCCCCTTTCTTTACTGGTATCAAAAATTTGGAAATTCTAACTGCTCAACTGTCTATCTTTAGGAAACAATAACATTTGCCAAGCTTCTACTTTATTGAGAATAATCTTAGTCATGATCTGCAGAAGTTGGTCCTGGGCAATTTGAAGACAGGTCTTCTTTATCTGTAATTTATGTGAGGAAAACGAATAATTAATACAAATTGCATAGTATACTATTCTAGAAAATTATTTCAACATGACATGTATTTTGTAGCTGTGTTTGCTTCTTACTCTGCTAAACAAACCAGGAAAAGATACAACAATAATCCAAAATTCTTTACCTCTCATGTACAAAGTCCTTAAATTCAAGTTAGCAAAGCTGACTTGGGCAAGTGTGTTAGAAGAGAAAGCACTTGTGTCTGTTAAGACATTTGACACATTTTAAACCACTTCTTTCCTAACAATGGAGTGGATTTCAACATTCTGATTTTTATGGTTCAGGGATAGTATTCTACCTAAATACAAAAAAATTAGTTCTAAAAATTTACTATATTTTTCAGGTAGCTGAAGAGTCATGAAAAATAAAGCATGAAAAAATTTCAACATCCTCAAGTGATTAAAAACTCTATTTCTTTTGAAATAGAAGACTGAAAAATTCCCTTCTGCACATTCAGTTTCTGAAAAGTTAAAAGCACCTTTAATCAACCCTCAATTATTTCTCTGTCCACTATTTCTTTAAAGCATTCATCCAACATGGCCATTTGGAGGGAATAAAAAAATTTCCATTGTCTATGGGAAATGTGACTTTCATAAAAAATCAAAGCTAACATCAATGTTTTGTGTTTGTATTCAATATTTTTAAAAAGTATAAAGTATCTTCTTACCTTCATAGGCTGTTCCACACCAAATACAATACAGATGTTCTTCTCTTAAATAACTAGTCAATATTTGTAATTTTTCCAGTACCTAGATATAGGATACAAGCATATTAATAGTTCACATTGAACAGAATCTTGGTTTTCGGGTCTCTCAATCATGCTGAATTACCCTAAGGCCCTAAATCTTCCACTACACGCTCAACCAGTTAGGAGAGGTGTCAAGGGCAGAATATATTAGAACATGTCCCAGTTTACCAGTTACCCTATTTTCACATCTGTCAGACACAACAGAGACCCCTTGTTAACATTTCAACAACAGATCTTGGCTGGCTCTATTAGAATAAGCATCCTTTAAAGACTCCTTCAACTTTCAAAAAATCTGGGTGAAACTGTCTCTCTCTACCACTAAAGTTCTCATCAATGGTCTCCCAGTTAAGTGGAACATATGGTTTTCAAATTGTGAACGTCTTCTACATACTCTTTTATACAAAGTAACCATAGAAATGGGTATTCTTTTCTTGAATAATCTCTACTTCCTTTGAATTGTGTTTTTTTGCTTTGTTTTGTTTGTGGGTGGGGGAGGGAGGTACTCAGAGTCACTTCCAGGAGTTCAGCAGGGAAC
>NW_006796238.1:48192-55085 GCF_000442215.2 Lipotes vexillifer
CAGCAGGAAACAAGGTAGAAATCAACATAAGTTACATTTGTGGCTAATCCATCATCCAAACTAAAACTGAGGTGAGAGGGTAGACTGAAGCTAACGGGGAAAATTATATTAAGTTTTGCTCTGGGGTTCATGAAATAAACCTGTAATGCAGTGGTTCTCAAGGGGTGATTTTTTCCCCTCGGGGGAAAATGTAGTAATGTCTGAAGACATTTTCCGTTGTCACAAGGAGGAAGTGCAATGGACATCTGGTGGGTGGAGGCCACAGATGCTCCCAGATATCTCACAATGCACAGAACGGCCCCCGACAACAAACAACTGC
Organism: Lipotes vexillifer; assembly: GCF_000442215.2. Lineage (NCBI taxonomy): Eukaryota > Metazoa > Chordata > Mammalia > Artiodactyla > Lipotidae > Lipotes > Lipotes vexillifer. Next base: position 48,512 of record NW_006796238.1, read on the forward strand.
CCAGTTCAAAATGTTAATCGTGCCAAGGCTGAGACAGCCGGCTACGGAACTGGTCCCAACACATACGCTTAAGTCTTCACTCTTATATTCATCTTCATCTTGTTCTTTTTCTTCCTCTTCCTCTTCTTCAGTTTCCTCTTCAAGCCTCAACCAGTACCATGCCTCCCTGGGAACCTGAATATTCTGAAAATGTAGAATTAGTCCCAATTAAACACAGCTAAACATAACTCTATCACAAGTATGCTCCTGTCAACATGAATTCATTCTCTCAATTAAATATTTACTGAGTGCTGCTTTAAGAGTAAAGCACTATGAACTATGGGGATGCAAAACCCAGTTAGAATACTGCCTCCCAGTTGCTGACAATCTAGTAGGGAAAAGAAGCTATGGGTATAAGTAGCTTAATGGGTATAAAATGATACCTATCAGTGAGGAAATCTTAAGTATTACGACACATATTCAAAATAATGTCCTATGGAAATAGAGAAAAGAGAGATTGCTTCCAGCAATCTATTTACATATGAAGGAAATTTTACAAACATTTTTGAGACTTTTTTTTTTAATTGAAGGAAACTTTTATTCTGTTCTTTAAAATATTTATTTATTTATTTTTTGGCTGCATCGGGTCTCCGTTGCTGCGAGTGGGCTTTCTCTAGTTGCGGTGAGCAGGGGCTACTCTTCATTGCAGTGCGAGCACTTCTCACTGCGGTGGCTTCTCTTGTTGAGGAGCACGGGCTCTAGGCACACAGGCTTCAGTAGTTGTGGCTCACGGGCTCTAGAGCACAGGCTTAGTAATTGTGGCGCACGGGTTTAGTTGCTCCGCAGCATGTGGAATCCTCCCAGACCAGGGATTGAACCCATGTCCCCTGCAATGGCAGGCGGATTCTTAATCATTGCACCACCACGGAAGTCCCCATTTTTGAGACTTTATTTAATTTTTCTAATTTATTTTTAAAATAAATAAATAAATTTATTTATTTATTTTTGGCTGCGTTGGGTCTTCGTTGCTGCGGGCGGGCTTTCTCTAGTTGCGGTGAGCGGGGCTACTCTTCATTGTGGTGTGTGGGCTTCTCATTCCAGTGGCTTCTCTTGTTGAGGAGCATGGACTCTAGGCACGTGGGCTTCAGTAGTTTGGCATGTGGGCTCAGTAGTTGTGGCTTGCAGGCTGCAGAGCGCAGGCTCAGTAGTTGCAGTGCTTGGGCTTAGTTGCTCTGCGGCATGTGGTTCTTCCCAGACCAGGGCTCGAACCCGTGTCCCCTGCATTGGCAGGTGGATTCTTAACCACTGTGCCACCAGGGAAGCCCCCCACTTTTAACTATCTATCTATCTATCTATCTATTTATTTATTTATGGCTGTGTTGGGTCTTTGTTGCTGTGGGTGGGCTTTCTCTAGTGGCGAGCGGGGCTACTCTTCATTGCAGTGTGCGGGCTTCTCATTGCGGTGGCTTCTCTTTGTTGTGGAGCACGGGCCCTAGAGCGTGCAGGCTTCAGTAGCTGTAGCACACAGGCTCAGTGGTTGTGGCTCACGTGTTCTAGAGCACAGGCTCAGTAGTTGTGGCGCACGGGCTTAGTTGCTCTGCGGCATGTGGGATCTTCCTGGACCAGGGCTCGAACCCGTGTCCCCTGCATTGGCAGGTGGATTCTTAACCACTGCACCACCAGGGAAGTCCGAAGCCCTCCATTTTGAGACTTTAAATGAAGTTATTTTATTTTGATGGTAATTGAACCATCAAAATAAAAAAGAAATGAAATCAAATCAAAAATTGAATTTTAAGAACCATTCAAATCTGAAATAGATAGTAGTCTACCATGATTTTACTAGTTAGAGACACATATGGTATTGGATATGGACTGAAAATAGGCTATTCTGGTTAACTGAATATCCTGGTGAACAGAATTTCCACACATAATAGTCCTGAGTAATCAATATTCAAATAAGTGGAGAACAGTTAAGTGTAAAAATGGTAATTTACCCACAGAGGATAATTCAGACTACTCAGGTTCCTGCAGAGAACAAGTCATTATTATGAGTATCAGTTATCATAGATCAATAGTGCATCTTAAATGAAAGCTTTAGTGAGTAGATACACCAGGCTTGGAGTTCTCTCTTTCTCTCTCTTTTTAACAATAAAAATACACAGCAAATCACACTGGGTGCCAAAACACTTTACCAAACTGAAAGCAGGTAAAAGACTTACCTTCTGAGTATCCAATTGTTGACAGGCTCTCTGGCTTCTTCTAAGATCTCCTTCTAGCTTCATTTCATCTTGCTTATTTTTAAGTCGCATTCTGATTCAAAGAAAGAAATAGTACACTAGAGGTCTGTGCTCTCTTCATCCATTTTATATGTCCAAGTACCAGAAAACATACCACAATAAAGAAAAGGTGAAACTATAAACAGCTAAAATACCGAAACTGTTCTGCAGCTCTTTCTTCAACTTCTTTTTTCATGTGAATCTTTCTTCTGTAGCTTTCCAATTTTTCCTCTGCTTTCCGTTTTAGTAATGCCTCATGACCAATGCCACTTTTTCCTGCTCAAACAGGAAACACTGATGAGAAATGTATTGACTTTATATTTCAAAACATGACAACTTAAAATTTCTTTTTCTGGCCACACCTTGCGGCTTGTGGGTTCCTAGTTCCCCAACCAGGGATTGAACCCGAGCCCTAGGCAGTGAAAGCACCAAGTCCTAACTGTTGGACTGCCAGGGAATTCCCTAAATACTTACAGATTAAATGCAATTCTAATTTGAGCACAATCACTCAAAATCATTTGATAAGAAGGATGGGAGAAAACACTAGAGATTTTTTTTTAACCCAAACACATAATTTGATTTTTTACAAAGATCATTGGTCTGATCTAATAAGACGGTAATACTATACACATTTTTTTCAAATTGGGAAAACAGTATCAACTGTCATACTTACATATAAATATGCTGAACAAATAAAGTATATATTTTTTCTCTTTAATTTGTCCAAAGTATTAAGAAAAACATTTAATGGATACATCTGTCTCAGGATACTTTTAGGACACTCAGTGGACAAAAACAGCTTTATGTTTTTAATGGTTACAATACTTTTTCCCCTATTTTTATGATTAAAATTTTATTTTATACTGACTAAAACTTACTTGTATTGTTAGTTTAAAAGGTCTAGAAATTTAACTAAGAAACATTTTACTGAGGGTGTCTTATGATAAGAACTGTAATAGTACCACCATAAAAAAGTATTTATTAAGCAAATATATGTGCTAAATTTAAGTGTAAGTTGTTATTACTGGTAAATAGCCTCAAAAATAATTACATACCTGTTTTGATATTAAGAGGAATTGGTTCAACAATACCATCTCCTAAAAAAAAAAGAGAACAAAACACAAACTACTTTAGAAATTCTTCCTCAAACTACAGGTAGGCGCAGTATGCAACTTTATAATGTTCTATACTTATCCCCTTCAGTTTCAATGATACTCAAAACTGTAACTGAACATCAATACTCTACAATCAACTACCACCCTTGCCTTCAAATACTTAGTCCTCGATAAGGCTGATCCACAGCCTGCAACGCCACCTGAAGGTAGGAAGGATTTTAAGAAGTGAAAACATTGTTATATATCCAGGAGGGTGGGAGCCACAAGAGAGAGCAAAGCCTTGAGAGGTGAAGGTCAAAGAAATGACAATAAAGGAGAGGAGAGGAGAAAAACAGCTTACAGAAGCTACTATACGTATATGGCCTCTATCTCTTAATAAGCAATCTCATTCCTAAAAGAGAGGTGAGAACAGCTTCTCCAGCTGAGGGGTCACTCAGGCAGCTGCCACAGGTACAGAGCAATCAGGGCAGAGTCCTGCCATCATCTCCGATGTTGCTTCACTGTCCTTTGGGCCACTGTACTTCTTAACCCTTCTCTTGTCACCATTCTTAGCTGCTGCCTCCATTGTAAGCCTCGTCCATCCCACTTGTTAGCGCCTTTGAGGCCGAGCTGGGCAGATAAGCAGCTCTTGATGGCACATGTCTAAAGTGGATGTGGGAAAATGGAAGTTCTCCATAAGCTTGCCAGCAACAATAAGAGCCTAGGAAGCTTAAGTTGTTTCAATTTCTGTGTTGAGGGACAGAGATTAAAGAGTCATCACTGGTACTCATCAATAAATTACAGCTGTTTATTTCTGGCTGTGACTCACCACTTTTGCCGAGGGCCTGACCACTTTTATATCCCATCTTCTGGAGCAAAGCAAACCCTTTGTTTTCACAGCCTAGAGCATTCTTCAATCCAATGTCACGTCTCTCTTGTTCTTCTTCTTTTAAACTCTTCCGCTTAGTTTTCAAATTAGCTTCCTGTTGCTTTTCTTCTTTTCGACGGGCTTCTCGGATTTGCCTCAGCATTGGCAAGCCTGGTCTGATATCTTCTCTGAAGAATGAGGGAAAAGGTTATTTTGGACCAGTACATGGAAGTTTCTCATAGCTTTGCCACTTACTCACTTGACACTACTTAATATTTCAGTGCTACCTCTAGGAGCATCTTTGTTAGAACATAACCAATGTCCTTTGAGAATGGCTGTGTTAGTTAAAATGATGAAGGCTGGTACCATATTGTAAGACACTAAAAGTACAGAGTTGAAGAAATTAGAAATAGTAGGTTCAGACTAATTTTTCTAAGAGGTTGGCTATAATAAAAAGCAAAGCTGGACAGCAGGTATTAAGAGGCGATGAGATGAAATGAAGTAAAACAGTAAATATCCTTGGAAGAGGGGAATAAAAAGAATCAAGGGCAGGAAAAAAACACCTAGCATTAAAAAGGAAGAAGAGATTTCTAGTATCCTTGTACTACAGACATGTAGGAAGTATTTCCATGAAGCAATAAGACTAACTTCCAACCTCACCTTTAAAATCAGTGGCATTGCTTAGGGCTTCCCTGGTGGCACAGTGGTTGGGAGTCCGCCTGCCAATGCAGGGGACATGGGTTTGAGCCCTGGTCCGGTTGGATCCCACATGCCACGGAGCAACTGGGCCTGTGCACCACAGCTGCTGGGCCTGCGCTCTGGAGCTTGCATGCCACAACTACTGAACCCCGCTCACCTGGAGCCCGTGCGCCGAAACAGGAGAGGCCACGGCAATGAGAGGCCCACAAACTGCGGGGAGTAGTGGCCCCTGCTTACTGCAGCTGGGAGGGGGCTGCGCGGCAGCGAAGACCCAACACAGCCAAAAATAAATAAATTAAATAAATATATAAAAAATAAAAATATATAAAATCAATGGCATTGCTGAAAAATCTCCACTAATGTCTTACACATATCATTTCATGGGGTGTGTACATTTACTTACTGGACATTAATGAAGGAATCAGACATATAGTCCTCTTCTTCTGCCATGTTCAGCTTCATATAGCAAAACCATCTACAAATCAAATAGGATAAAGTAACGATTACTAATTTTCAGTTTACCAAAATGGAAATAAACCTGTATGCATTCCCAGCCATGACCTTTCTCTAGAGCTCTACTCCATGTTCAAGTGTCCTTTTGACATCCTTCTGGGTGGAGCTCTCAAACTCAATAATCCAAACAATTCTCTTCCCCCTCCCAAGACCTCCTTCATCCCGGTATTTCCAAATTAATATCACCACTATCTCCCCCTTCCTGACCTCTTATAAACCTCTGTCAACTCTTCCTCCGTATTATCCCCCATAGGCATTTTTTCCTATAGTTGTGACCACTGCTTTCGTTCAGGCATTTTTTTCTCACCTGAACTATTACAACTGCTTCCTAATTGGTCTCATTGCCTTTGGCCTCTCTTCCTCCAACCCATCCTCTAGAACCTCTCCAGAGTGGTTTTTTAAAAACATGTCAGGGCATGTTACTTGCCAGTTTCAAATCCTTCAGTAAACTTTACCCTGTGGGCAGTGGAGGAACCATCATTTTCACATGGTAGCCAGAGAGATCCTTCATAATCTGATCTCTGACTCTCCTCTAGGACTCATTAGTCACGCCACATGGTCTCTCTCATTGCCCTCTGAACACACCACAGACAGTTCCCTCCTCCTAGGCCTAGGCTACCCTCCTTCACAAAAGCCTGTCCTGACCACTTCAGGCCTCTCTCCACAGCACTTTATGTTCAAGCTGTTCATTTGTAACTTGATATAGTTAACACTTCACTTATGTGGAAACACTTTTGAGGACAGTTTCTATCCAAAGTAGTTAAAATCATGTAATTATAAAGTACACTTCAAACTTTACTGTGTATATGAATTGGCCTGGGATCTTCTTAAAATGCAGAGTCTGATTCTGAGCTGGAGCTTGAGGTCCTGCATTTCTAACAGGCGCCCAGGTGCTGTCAATGCTGCTGGTCCAGTTGCTGGATACAAAAGCAGAGTCACTTGTTGCAGTGCACATATGCTGTTTTGGCCTGCTCACCATCCTTCCCTTTGGAAACCTGGCCCTCTGCCCTCCTTGTGGTTCTAGTGGAGGGTGGCAATCTTAGTACCATATACTCTCTTGGGCACAAGATGGCCAGTTATAGTATCCTATGTCCTAGCAAAGGTGAGGGGATGACCTAAACAGGGCAAGTAAGCATCTCTTTCCC
>NW_006796238.1:55095-67984 GCF_000442215.2 Lipotes vexillifer
CTTTCCCTAATGATACGAATATATGGATCGCAGGGAAAAGAAGCTCTCTTTGTTGGGGTTTCTAAACTGGAAGTATGTGAAGCTGGGCTATGGATGGCCATCTTCTTGGCCATTCGAAGAGATCCTGTTCTGCAGAATGAAGCCAGATAGAGACAGGCCTAAAGGCAATGAGTCTCCAACCCTAGTTTCCAAGGCCCTGATTCCTGCAGCTCTTTCTTTAATGCTATGACCTACCATTCTTCCCAGCTACACAGGCTGATAAGTTTCGTCATTATTTAAGCTTGTTTGAACAGGGGTTCTGTCAACTGTAACCAAGAGTCTGGACAATTACATTGGATGAAAACAGTATTACTGTACTGGTTTTTATATTTTTAATGTATATCTTCCCAACTAGGCTGTAAACCATAATGATAAGTCCCCTGTATAACCACTGTCTACCACTGTGTCCCAAACATCATAAATCTTCAGTGTTTAGCTATGATGAGGATAAGAAGGGTCTTTAATTATATTTCTGATTTTGTAGTAACAGAATACTTTCTTCCTGTGTCGCCATGTCTTCTTTTTTTAAAATCTGCTTGTAAATCTATCAATACAGAAAACTGCATAAAATAAATGTGTAGCTTAGTGCATTTTTATGAGGCAAACACTCTTGTAACCATGTGGTAGCCTCCAAGATGGCCCCCAGTGATTTTTACCTCTTGGTTTTCAACATCCTTCCACAGTGAACGGGTTGACTTATGTAACCAACAGAATATTGAAGAAATAGTGGAGTGTGACTTCTTGGTCACAAAAGACACTACAGCTCTTAGATCACTCTAACTCTGAAGTTAGTTAGATCACTCCCTCTGAAGGAAGTCAGCTGTTATATAGTAAGGATATTTAAGCAGATCTATGGAGAAGTCCACACAGGAGGAACTGAGGCCTCCTGTTGACAACCAGCACAAACTTGGCAGTGACATGAGTGAGTCACCTTGGAAATGGATCCTCCAGCCCCAGTCAAGCCTTCAGATGCTCACTGTGGGCGGGCATCTTCCTTACAACTTCTTTTTTTAATTTTAATTTTTGATTATTTATTACTTTTTGGCCACGTGGTGCGGCATGTGGGAGCTTAGTTCCCCAAGCAGGGATCGAACCCACACCCCCTGCACTGGAAGCAGGGAGTCTTAACCACTGGACCACCACGGAAGTCCCCATTACAACTTCTTAAATTCCAGGCTAAGTTAAACCACTAACAAACTCCTGACCCACAGAAACTGTGAGATAATAAATGATTATAGTTATTTCAAGTTGCTAAACTTTAGAATAATTTGTTCTACAGCAAAAGATAATAGAAATCATCACCCAGATCAGCAGATAGAAACTTGTCAGCCCCCCAGAAGCCCTCCCTGTCCCCTACCCTATCACACCCCTTCCAGTCACTTCCTTTTCCTTATGGTTTCATCACTCACACATGCATCCTTAAACATTACAGCTTCGTTTTGCCTAATCTTCCTTTTATTATAATACAATAAGTTAAAAGTATGTAAGATTATATCCAGCACTTGTGGTAATTCACCCACTGTCTCTAAACCTCAGATTCTTCATTTGTAATAATAGTATTTTTATACATAATGATCTAGCACCTACCGAGTGTATGAAACATTTTTATCCCATTTAATTACCATTAACAACTCTGTAAGGTACGGACAGTTAGTCCTGCTTTAATTAAGACTCAGTATGGCTAAATGACTTGTTCAAAACCACAAAAAATCCAGGTCTCAGAGCTCTTTCTACTGCAAATAGGATTCGATTATTTTTAAGAGAACTACTTAGCTCTAAAGTGCTATGCAGAGGGGTTACAGGTTTTTTAAACCCCCTTTTTATGGGTACACTACACTTTAGCATCATCTGTTCCTATAAGGATAAGGATAAACTTCACAAGGCGATAATCCTGGCAGAATGACGGTGGCTTGGATCACAGTGACAGCAGTGTAAGTGGTGAGATATGATCGGATTCTGGGTATATTCTGAAGATAGAGGTAACGGGATTTGCTGCTGGATTGGCGGCGGTGTGGGAAAGATCGATGTCAAGGATTATTAAAAGGCTTTTGGTCTGAATACCTGGAAGAATGGAGTTACCAGTTTTTGAGAGCGGTTAGACTGTAGCATCAGGTTTTGTTTTTGTTTTGTTTTCTGGCAGATAGTGGACAGGGAGGTGGCAATAAGAGTGCTGCTTCACATGTACTGAGAGTCCCATTACACATCCAAGTGGAGAGATGGACTAAGTAGTTGGATGTACAGTAGAAAGGAGACAAGAAGCGCGTCGGACCCAATCACTCCTCTCAGGGACCGCTGATCCCTTCACTGTCGCGCCCCTCCCCGGTGCAAGCGTGCCACAGACGCGACCACTCACGGGTGGGAATATCGGTGATGGTGTGATGGGTAGTCACAGCCAGTGCACAGATCACCGCCCTTCATCATTTCACCAGGCGCCCACAGCTCCTTACCTGGCAGCTCTACTCTCCCCAGGCCAGCTCGCGAAAGCTAGCGCTGCGCAGACGCTCACCAACCTGCGCGGGACCTCTGGGCCTTCGCTCCCACCTGTGTTTCCGCGGCCAGTGTTAATTGGAAACCGGAGGCAGGCGGGGCCAGGCGGACGTGGTTAAGTGCGCTTGCACAGGATCAGCCTTCCGCGCACGCGCTCTCCTCGCGCTTCCGGCTGGCAGACGTGTGGGAGGCGGGGCATCCGGGTCCCTTGGCGGCTTCTTCTAGCCGTGGAGCTCAGCTCGTCTACCTTTGCCAGACTAGGAGGTGAGGCCGACCCTTCACCACCCCCACCCCCGAACATTTGCCCTTTTCAGGCGCCGGACTTGGTTCCGAGTCGCCGCCTCCTGGGGTTGACAGCCCGGGTGACCCGGCCGAGGCCTGAGACGGCCTCGGGCCCGGCGCTGCGCTGCCTTCCTCCAAATAGCCGGTTTACCCGGACCTGCAGTGCGCGCGGCCTCTGCCAGCTGCGTTCCTGGACAGCCCGGCGTTGTCGCTGAAGCTTCAGCCGCGGGGACCTGGCCTCCCGCCGCCACCTCATCATCCCCGTAGGAAGACTCTCGGAGCCTTCCAGTGTGGGATCTGTCTGCTGGGACGTTTTGACCTCCTCCTGGGGCAGGTGCAGCAGGGGAAGCGGAAGGGTGCTGTGCACCGAGCAGTGGAAGAGGAAAATGGAGGATGGGTTGTCAGGCCCGGCTGGTGTTTGATCTTGGTGCTTCAGTTTTCCCGTTTATGGAATGGGTTAATGACGTGTTTTGCTAGGCATTTTCCTTCTGGAATAATGCCTTATTTGCAATATTTATTTTAATTTTCCTTTCAACCCATTATTCATTCTTCCTCACCAAGCATGACTTCCCTTTGCTTTTGTTTGCACCCTTATCCTTTAAAATTAGGTTCTCAGGTTTTGCCTCAAGGAAGTTATGTAAGTTTCCTCCAAATGAAATGAGAAGTAAAGCCTTATTTTTCATTTCTTAGTGATTACACGTGTTAAGTTTGACTTAATATTAACAAGTTCTTACAAGTATTTTAAAATTGTTTATTTAAGGTGTGAAATTAAAACTTCAGTAATGGAGTTAGCCCACAGTTTATTGCTGAATGAAGACGCTTTGGCTCAAATCACTGAAGCGAAGAGACCAGTTTTTATCTTTGAATGGTTGCGATTTCTTGATAAAGTCTTGGTTGCTGCCAACAAGGTATGGTATTACTTTTTTTTTCTAGCTGGGTTAACATATATAAAGACTATTATGTGTACATGATTTGTAAGAAAACTCATTGTGTTTTGGAGGTTGTGAGTCATTTGCGGAACTTGAGAATATTACACTGTACTGTAGTAAGAATTTGTCTGTCCTTTTCTGTCCTGTGGCAAAACCCAAGCCTCGTTTAAATCCAGCTTATTGCCTGGATAGAGACTTCATGTTTCTACCTGGACATCTGAATGTGAGTGGAGAAAAACATGATTATATGACTGCTGTCACTTCTTTTTTTAAAATAAATTTATTTATTTTTAATTTTTATTTTCGGTTGCGTTGGGTCTTGCACGGGCTTCTCATTGCGGTGGCTTCTCTTGTTGCAGAGCACGGTCTCTAGGTGCACGGGCTTCAGTAGTTGTGGCACACGGGCTCAGTAGTTGTGACACGCGAGCTCTAGAGCTCAGGCTCAGTAGTTGTGGCACTCGGGCTCAGGAGTTGTGGCTCGCGGGCTCTAGAGCACAGGCTCAGTAGTTGTGGCGCACAGGCTTAGTTGCTCCGCGGCATGTGGGGCCTTCCCGGACCAGGGCTTGAACCCGTGTCCCCTGCGTTGGCAGGCAGATTCTTAACCACTGTGCCACCAGGGAAGCCCCGACTGCTGTCACTTTAAATTCATTATCTCCAACATCAAGTGGTCCCTCAGTGCTGTGTAGCAATTCCAATATCTTCGCTTGTCTCTCTGAAGAGTTAATAATAGGCTTTTCTTTCTTTTTCCTTCTTCCTTCACAATCTTTTCACCCAAGTTACTTTTCATTATTTGTGTTTATTTTCTGTCTTTAAAATTAGATGCCGTCTTTAAAATTAGATGCTTTCCTCAAACATCTGAGGAAAATTTGGCTGTCTGCTCAAATTTTAGAGTGAGTAGTAAAAGTTTTCTGGTCAGGGTGAAGTGTGCTTCGCCATAGACTAGTCCAATTCTTTGAGGAACCCCTTTAGGTTTTTCTGAGCTAGTCATTCCCTATAAGAGACTTTTTTACTCTAGTGTCCTAGGGTATATGACTAGCTGCCTAGGTTCTAGGATTTGGGGGAGAAGGCTGGGGACTTCAACATTCAGTGTCTAAACTTTTACTTAATCCCCCTGTTTTCAGTGTGGTTTTCCCAGCCCACAGCTGTGCCTGAGCTCACTAAGTTCAGGATGGAGGAGAGAGATGTGGGAGTCTTAAAGCTTCTTAAATAGACTCTCAACCATTCCTTCCATTTCTAGGCACAACTTTACTGTCTCTTCCATAAGCATTTGGGGCCTCAAAACAAGAGCAACAACAAACAAACATGAGCTTTTCAGGGGTCCTCTGTTGGAAGTTGGGGCTCTTCTTAACTTTCCATATTGGGGATACCTGGCTTCTATATTTTGCATTGATTCTTTTTCTGTTTTCTTTGCCCTTTTATATTGGTGCTTTTTTTTTTCTTTTTGGTTTCCCTTTAGTATACTTTTAGTTTCTGGAGAGACAGAGTTAATGCATGGATTCATTTACAGTCTTTAACTAGAAGTTTCTGTTTTCTCTTAAACCCACTCCAGTTGGATATTTGTTGCCTCCATTACACTGAAAAAGATCTCGTATTGCCCAAACCAACAGTCAGTATTCTGTTTTAATGGAGCCGTCAGCAGCTTTTGACATAGCTGATCCTCTATCTTAAAGCACAAAATACCTTTTTTCGTTGTGAAATTAAAAAATACAAAAGAGTGTATAAAAAGTATATCCAAATTATGAAGCATAATAATATGAACATCCGTACACCCTTCACCCAAATTAAAAAATAAATTATCATTACTGTTGATGCACAGTTGGTGTGAAGTTTTTCCTATTTGTGGTTCCCAAGACACTATTTGCTTTTAATTCTACTCCTGCTTCACTAGTTACTCCTCATTTTCTTTTGCTGGCTCTTTCTCAGTCCTGGGCACTCTTTTTTTATTTTTATTTAAAAAAAAACACACATCTTACTCCTTCAGTGATATCATCTAATCTCATGATTTTTACTGCCATCTATGTAGTAATGATTCCCAGATATCCAACTAGCTACTCCACCTCTTTCTCTTGAATATCTAAACAGCATCTCAAAGTTAACATATTTAAAACTAAGTTCTTGATTTCACTGTCTCAAACCTGTCCTTTCCCCAGTGCTTTCTATCTCAGGAAATGACCGTATAATCCTTCTGGTTACTCATGTCATAAATCTTAGAGCCATTCTTCACTTCCTTCTTTTTCTCAAACTCCACATCATATTTATCAGCAAATCATATTGGTTCTCTCCCCTGAATATATCCAGAATTCAGTTACTTCGCATTATTTCCAGTTACCACCCTCATTTCTTGTCGGATTATTGCCACAACTTCTTAAGTGCTCACCGTGCTTCCAGCCATGTACCTTGTAGAGTATCCTCAGCTCAATAGTCAGAAAGACCCTGTTAAAGCATTTAATCGTGTCCCTCCTCTGCCTCAGACTCTCACTGAGAATAAAATACAAAGTTCTTACAATGGTATATGAGGCATTGCATGAGCTGCTCCCTTCTATCATTCTGACTTCATCTCCTGCTACTTCCTCTGTCTTATTTTGCACCGGCCACACTGGCTTCTTGCTGTCCTCAAGCATGCTGAGTATGCTCCCACCTCAAGGCCCTTGTACTTGTTCCCTGCCTGGAATGTTCTTCTCCCAGATATCTGCATAACTCACATCTTCACTTCTTTTCAGAGATGCCTTTTTGTTACTAATCTGTATAAAACAGGAAGAACTCACAGTATTCATTTGTTTATTTGGTAAACTCTGTTTCTCCCCATTAGAATGTAAACTTCATGAGGGCAGAGACTGTCTATTGTAATCACTCTTGCATTTGCACCCCAGTACCTAGAATAGTGCGTGGCATATAAGTGTACAATAAGTATTTCTTTAATGGATGGATGAATTCTCAGCATTGATTACGAGTAGATCTGAATATTTCTTCTGTTGCCTAGAGCTCTTCAGAGTTTCTTTTGGTTTCCTTTACTGATCTATAACTTTATGAACTACTGACTTTGCTTTTACAGGGGACCCTAGCTGAGTTCTAAGATGTCAATTGTCCATACACCCAATATTTTACATCCTTTGACTGACTGTTGGTTTTAATTTTTAATAAGTCAGCATGGAAACTTTTTGGATATAGAGTAGTCACTTTTATTGGCAGCTAACTTTGTGGAATTGGAGGAGAATATTTAATCTAGGAAAGAATGGTTTATTTTTTTACTGAACTCTTCCTTATCTTGAAAATTCTCATTTATGGTTTTATGCCTAATGTAATATAGATTTTAATTATTAGAGTGCCTTAACTGTTAAGTATTTTTAAATTTTCACTAAAAGGTAACAAAATTATGTATAAGAAAAAAACTGATGATGTTCTTTATTTTTTAATAACAGACCGATGTAAAGGAAAAACAGAAAAAACTTGTTGAACAATTAACTGGATTAATAAGTAGTTCACCTGGACCACCTACGCGAAAATTGTTAGCTAAAAATCTTGCAGCCCTTTATAGCATTGGAGATACTTTCACTGTTTTTCAAACACTTGATAAATGTAATGACATTATCAGAAATAAAGATGACACTGCAGCCTACTTACCAACAAAATTGTAAGTACTTACTTTGAGATTGATCCTTGAAACTTGTTTTTTCAGAGTAATTTATCTTAATAAGGGCCTGCTGATCATAAAGACCCCTGTGTAGATGGAACCTGAGACATGCTGCTGACAATAAAAGCTCTAAGTAGGTCTGGGAAAGGGGTTCTATTTCAACATATGCTCCATTGCCCCTGGGACTCTTAGCAAACTACAGAGAATTGGTATGATGTCAGCAATTTGCACAGGGGCTTTTGGTAATTTTGGGAGGAGATAATATTCTTGGCTGGGATGGAAAGAAAAGTAAAGATTTTCTAGGTGATGAGATTGAGGCAGGAATGGGCAAACTATAGCCCACAGGCCAAATCCAGCTTGCCACCTATTTTGTAAATAAAGTTTATTAGAATACAGACATGCTCCTTCATTTAGGCGGTGGCTGCTTTCACGCTTAAATGGCAGAACTGAGTACCTGAGACAGAGACCATTTTGCCTGAAAGTTTGCTGACTCCTAAATTAAGGGCTTGACCCAATTTCAAGCCCATACCTGTGGTCTGGGTCAAGGGCAGACATTTTCAGAGCAAGTTTTGAGGATAATGGCGTAGGGACGCATCCTGTGAAAGAGTCAAATAAGAAAATCAGGAGTTATTATAGTAGTGAGGAGTGTTGTGGGTGGGAAAGTAACACCTGAATAAAGTTAGCTGTGGTGTGACTGGGAGAGCAGTGTCAACAAAGCCTTCTCAAAGAAGCATCAGCCAAAGAAGATCAACCATACAGGAAGGAAATATGGAAATGAGTCAGGTAAGGTGTTAAGATGGGAAAAGGGGAAGATGGATGTGACAGGTAATGGACTGGCAAATTTTATGGAAAGGGCCAGATAGTAAATAGTTTTGGCTTTGTGGGGTATCATCTCTGTTGCAACTACTCAACTCTGCCATAGATGGTATGTAAATAAATGAATACAGCTGCGTACCAATAAAACTATTCACAACAACAGGTGGCAGGCTGGATGATGGGCCAGATTTGGCCTGCAGGCTGTGGTTTGCTAACCTATTTTCTAGACAAAGGAAACTGATAATTGGAAACAGAAGTGGCTTATTTATACCTTATTTACAGTGCTTACAGAAAGATACAAAACAGTGGGGGGAATAAGTTGAGGGGAAAATGATGAGTCTAATTCTGGGCATGCTGAATCTGGAGTCCAAGTGGGAATATCCAAGTGACAGTGTGTAGTAAGCAGTTGGAAATCCTGGTCTGGATTTCAGAGACCTGAGCTGAGAATGTCATTTTGGTGAGTAGAGAATGAAGATTTAAGAGTAGGCTGAACCCTTTAGTATGAATAAAGTTACCTAGGAAGAGTATTACAGTACTGTGTGAGAAGAGACGATAGCAAGGATACAACTTTAGAACACCAACATTCAAGGAGCCAGGGCCAGTATAATAGCTTAGACGAAATGGAGAAATTATTCTGAACGCAGACATTGATTTTTAGGTCTGTTTTCAACAACATAGATATGTTGTGATTAAGTTTTGTGTTGTTTGGGATAGATGTAGCTCTCCAAAGTTTTAGACGAGATTAGAGTGTATTAGTGTTTTCCAGATTATTTTGGCGTTTGAAGCTATGTTAATAGTTTAGTGATTTTGTTCTCTACCACTTGGCAAATCCACATGTAATTTTATAGTTCTGGCTAAGTAGACTTTATTACATATTACATATTATTCATACGTATTTCCAGTGGATTCATGGGTTCTATTTAGGAATTCACTAATATATTCTGGCAGGTGACCTCAGTCATTTTTAGCTTTGTTATCAGCCTATAGAGATTGAAAAAAGCATGGGATTTGGAGTCAAAGAAGTGAAGGTCGATTCCCTGATTCTACTGTTAATTGCTTGTACAATAGTAAACTATATTTAATCTCTCTCAGCCTCAGAGTAACTTGCTCGGGACACATAGCTATTGTGTGACAGGTTCTAGGATTTAGGTACAGATCTGCCAGACTCCAGAGGATACACCTTTATGCCCAGCTCCTGCCACTGAGCTAAGCTCAGAGCTATTCACTTATTTACTGTTTACATGAATGATGGTAGGGTGATTTCCCTACCATGGGAAGAGATGAGCTGCTGTTAGATTTCTTCTTCTATGTAGTCAGGTGTTCTGTTAAACCCATTTAGATTAAATTTTACAAGTAATTGCTTATTATTATTTATATATTAAGAGGCAGACACTGTGAGCAATACAAAAACGTATAACCTTCTCTGTTTCTGGTGCATTTCCATTGGCAGGGCAGGATAAGATATAGACATATAAAATGGTCAAGTTGCAACACAGGAAACGATATAATTTTGTCAGAATGAGTGGTTGACATTTTACGTATAATGAGAGAAGAGAGGGATCATTGTGGATGGACATAATTTGGAAAGTCCTCAAAAGGAAAGGTTGGGTTTCTTTCCAAAGGATGGGTATGATTTGTTATGTAAATATATGTTTATTCTCTTATTTTCCTAACAAGAATACAATTTGATTATCCATAGTATCTGTTACAATTATACAGAATAAACAAGGTATTCTTTTTAAAAAATTTTTTTAAATTGAAATATAGTTGATTAATGATATTGTGTTAGTTTCAGGTATACAGCAAAGTGAGTCAGCTTTATATGTATATATAGTTTTCAGATTATCTTCCATTATAGGTTATTACAAGATATCGAATATAGTTCCCCGTGCTGTACAATAAATCCTTGTTGCTTATCTATTTTATGTATAGTAGTTTGTATCTGCTAATCCCATACTCCTAATTTATCCCTCCCCCCTTTTCTCCCTTTGGTAACCATAAGTTTGTTTTCTGTGTCTGTGAGTCTGTTTCTGTTTTGTCTATTGGGTTCATTGTATTATTTTTTACATTCCATATATAAGTAATATCATATAATATTTATCTTTGACTTACTTCACTTAGTATGATATTCTCTAGGTTCATCCATGTTATTGCAAATGGCAATATTGCATTCTTTTTTATGGATGAGTAGTATTCCATTGTATATTTACACGACATCTTCTTAAACCAGTCATCTCTTGATGAGCACTTAGGTTGTTTCCATGTCTTGGCCAATATAAATAGTGCTGCTACAAACATTGGGTGCCTCTGTCTTTTCGAGTTAAGAGTTTTCATCTTTTCAGGATATATGCCCAGGAGTGGGATTGCTGGATCATATGGTAGCGATATTTTTAGTTTTTTAAGGAACCTCCATACTGTTTTCCATAGTGGCTGCACCAGTTTGCATTCCCACCAACAGTGTAGAAGGGTTCCCTTTTCTCCACACCATCTCCAGCATTTATTATTTGTAGACATTTTGATGATAGCCAAGAATCAACAAGGTGTTCTTGAAAATTAAGGATTTGTGGCCAAAAGTGTCCTGCACAAATACAAATTGATTTCTGAAAATAAGAAAAATATTATAAAATTATTAATCTGAATAGTGACTGGTGAAAATGTCACTTCTTACAGGGCTGCAGTGGCTTGTGTTGGAGCATTTTATGAAAAAATGGGGAGAATGTTAGGCAGTGCATTTCCAGAAACAGTAAATAATCTTTTGAAATCTCTGAAAAGTGCAGAGGTAAGTTTTACAACAAATATTATTTAAATGTTTTGCCTGTGGTGGGAGTTAGATGTTAGTTAAAAATATATGTTGCCTTTTTTACATTGCTTAGCAAGAGGGTAATTTAAAATTATTACTTGCAAAAAAATATTACTTGCCCCTTGTTTTAATGTACATTACCTCATATTTCAGGGAGAAGGGAAAGAATGCTTTACCTTGACAAAGAATAGGTTTATGTATTATTTTATTTAGCCCTAGGGATATTTTTGTACTGCCATATTATTTTTTGTGCCATAGCTAATGTATTAGTTTCCTACGGCTGCCATAATAAATTACCACAGACTGGGTGGCTTAAAATAACAGAACTTTATTGTCTCACAATTCTGGAAGCTAGAAGTCTGAAATCAAGGTATCAGCAGGGCTGTGCTTCCTCTGATAGCTCTTGGGAATAGTCCTTCCAAGCCTTCTTAGCTTCTGGTTGTTGCTGACCGTCCTTGGCTTTGGTGGTATTCCTTGGTTTGCAGAGGTATCTCTCCAATTTCTGTCTCCATTGTCATATGGTGTTCTCCCTATGCATCTGTGTTTTGTGTCCAAATTCTGCTATTTTAAGGATACCGGTCTATTATAAGGATATCAAATTCTTCTATTATAAAGATAAGGGTCCTAATATAGTATGACCTCATCTTTACTTGATTTCATCTGCAAAGACCTTATTTCCAAATAAAGTCATGTTCACAGGTAACGGCATAGGACTTGAACTCATCTTTTGGCGGGACAGTATTCAATCCACAGCAACTAATATGAAGTAAAAATAGTTCTGTTTTGTCATGTCAGTTTGGTATTACTTCTGAAAATTCCTTGTTCATTTGGGGTTAACTAAAAATAGACCGAGCACTGGTCTCATAGTCTAATTCTTTGTCTAGGAAAGCTAAAGATTTCTTGGACAACACCTCTTCTGGGAACTCTTTGTCTATTAATTTATTAAGCAAGAATTGAGGACATATTCTCAGGCATTAGGCATATAAAGATAAAAAGATCTACTCCCTGATCTCAAAGAGCTTACAGTCTAGTGAGAGAAGTCTATGTTTGAATAAGTATACTATCAGAAATATGAATCAAGCACAATAAGAGTATAAAAACAAGAGTTCAGAGTAGTCTCAAGAAGTTGATACTTTGGAATATATCTGTGAGAAAGTTTTTAAAATGTGTTGGATGTTTTCTTCCTCTTTTAGATGGTTTATATTCTTAAGTACTTTTTACTTAACTTTTCACATTCTGAAAGCTTGGATCCTTGAGGTATTATATTGAAGCTTTTGAATTTGTCATGTTCTCATTATTTGCACTTCAACAGATCATGGAAACAAGAATATGTTTACTTATTGTAACCTAATTTCTCAAATAATTATTTTGTTGAAGTTAATAATTATTTTTACCTTTCAGGTACGTTCTAAAATACTTTTTTATTTTTCATTACTTAACTGTTTATGTTTAGAGGTAAGACCATTAGGCCCAGAGAACTTTTGTCTTTTGGTATGTTCTTACTTAAACACAGAATTTGCTTTATGTTCTTTTCTAGTCTCAAGGGCGAAGTGAAATCTTAGTGAGTCTACAGAAAGTTCTAAATGGACTGGGTGGTGCAGCAGCTTCCTGTCATCGTGATATTTATAAGAATGCCAGGTCTCTCTTAACTGACAGGTCAATGGCTGTTCGATGTGCAGTTGCCAAGGTTAGTACTCCGCTGTTTATAATGTTTCTCCTTATCCTGCTTGCTCTGAAACAGTCAATGATTTTTTTTTTCTTTGAAAGTTTCAAAATAAGGTGGCATGATTTTGGTTCCCATGGATTAGTTTCATTTCATTTTCTAGAATTATATATAAAATGGAATCAGGTGGTATGTGCTTTTTTTTTTTTTTTGGCCTGGCTTTTTTTTTTTTTTTTTTTTTT
>NW_006796238.1:68898-105163 GCF_000442215.2 Lipotes vexillifer
ATTCCTGTCCTGCCCCTATGTTCTTCAGAACCTTTTTTTTTTTTAGATTCCATATATATGTGTTAGCATACGGTATTTGTTTTTCTCTTTCTGACTTACTTCACTCTGTATGACAGACTCTAGGTCCATCCACCTCACTACAAATCACTCAATTTCATTTCTTTTTATGGCTGAGTAATATTCCATTGTATATATGTGCCACAGTCAGAATGGCCATCATCAAAAAATCTACAAACAATAAATGCTGGAGAGGGTGTGGAGAAAAGGGAACCCTCCTGCACTGTTGGTGGGAATGTAAATTGATACAGCCACTATGGAGAACAGTATGGAGGTTCCTTAAAAAACTAAAAATAGAACTACTGTATGACCCAACAATCCCATTACTGGGCATATACCCTGAGAAAACCATAATTCAAAAAGAGTCATGTACCAAAATGTTCATTGCACCTCTATTTACAATAGCCAGGACATGGAAGCAACCTAAATGTCCATCAACAGATGAATGGGGGCTTCCCTGGTGGTGCAGTGGTTAAGAATCTGCCTGCCAATGCGAGGGACATGGGTTCGAGCCCTGGTCCAGGAGGATCCCACATGCCGTGGAGCAAAAGCCCGTGCGCCACAACTCCTGAAGCCCGTGCGCCTAGAGCCAGTGCTCCACAACAAGAGAAACCACCGTAATGAGAAGCCTGCTCACGGCAGTGAAGAGTGGCCCTGCTCGCCGAAGCTGGAGAAAGCCCACGTGCAGCAACGAAGACACAAGACAGCCAAAAATAAATACATAAAAAATAAATTTAAAATTAAAAAACAAAAACAAAAACAAAAAGTACCCAGATGAATGGATAAAGAAGATGTGGCACATATATTAGTTTTGAGTCTACTTTGTAGGTTCTTTATTTCTATATCAGATACGTGATTTGCAAATATTTTCTCCCACTCTGTGGTCTGTCTTTTCATTCCCTAGATAGTGCCTTTCTAAGAAGAGAAGTTTTGAATTTTGTCAAAGTCCAATTTATCAGTTTTTCTTATATTAATTGTGCTTTTAGTATTGTATCTAAGAAAACTTTTCCTAGCCCAAACTTTCTCCTATGTTTCCTAGTTTTATAGTTTTACACTTGGATGTATGATCCATTTTGAGTTAATTTTTGTATATAGTGTGAGGTATGAATCGAAGATTTTTTGTTTTGGTTTGGTTTTTGCACATGGATATTCACTTGTTCTAGCACCATGTTGAAAAGACTTTTCTTCACTAAATTGCCTTTGCACCTTTGTTGAAAATCAGTTGTCTGTATAAATGTGGATCTAGTTTTGGAATCTCTGTTCTGTTTCATTGATCTATTTGTCTATCTTGATATCAATAACACTTTCTTGATTACTGTACCTTTCTAATGTCTTAAAATCAGGTAGTGTTAGCCCTCCAACTTTTTCTTTTTCAAAATAGTTTTGGCTATTCTAGGTCCTTTGCATTTCCATATAAATTTTAACTTGTCCATTTCTACAAAAATAACATGCTGAGATTTTTATTCAGGTTGCATTGAATCTATAGATCAATTTGGGGATAGTTGACAGCTTAACAGTATTAAGTCCAACTCATGAATGCGATATCTGTATCTCTCATTCATTTAGGTCTTCTTCGATTACTCTTAGCAACATTTTGTGGTTTTCAAATGCAGAGATCTTGCACCTCTTTTGTCAGATTTATCCATAAGTATTTCATTTTCTATGCTATTTTAAATAGTATTGATTAAAAGCTTTTTTTTCAATTTCTAATTGTTCATTACTAACATATAGAAATACAACTGATTTTTGTACATTGGTCTTGTATCCACCAACCTTCTTAAACCGCCTTACTAGTTATATAGCTTTTTTTTTTTTTTTTTTTTTTTTTGCGGTACACGGGCCTCTCACTGTTGTGGCCTCTCCCGTTGCGGAGCACAGGCTCCAGAGGCACAGGCTCAGTGGCCGTGGTTCACGGGCCCAGCTGCTCTGCGGCATGTGGGATCTTCCTGGACCAGGGCACGAACCTGTGTCCCCTGCATCGGCAGGCAGACTCTCAACCACTGCACCACCAGGGAAGCCCTTGCTTTTTTAATAGATCCTATCAGGTATTCTGTGCAGATAATCACGTTGTCTATGAATAAAGACAGTTTTACTTCTTTTCCAATCTGGATGCTTTTTATTTATTTTTCTTTCTTACTGCACTGGCTGGTTAGATCCTTCAGTGCAATGTTAAATAGAAAACATGAGAGGTGACATCCTTGTCTTGTTCCTGATCCTTAAGGGGAAAACATCCAGTCCTTCACCATTAAGTATGATGTTAACTGTCAGTTTTCCTTGATGATCTTTATCAAGTTGAGGAAGTGCCCTTATATTTCTAGCCTTCCAAGAAGTTTTTATCAAGAATGGATTTTGTCAAATTTGATTTCTTGTGTCGTTTCTGTTGTTGCTATTTTCTAATTAAGTAGTTTTTTTTTTTTTTGGCTGCTTTCTGCGGTTTGTGGGATCTTAGTTCCCCAACCAGGAATTGTATTGGTAGTCTCAAAGAAGCAGCTTTTGGTTTCATTTCTGTTTTTCAGTTTGCTGGTTCACTGATTTCCTCTTTTATCTATATTACTTCCTTTTTTTCCTGCTTAGTTTGTGTTGAATTTGCTCTATGTCATCTAGTTTCTTAAGGTAGAAGCTGAGGTTGTTGATTTGAGACATTTCTTCTTTTTTTTTTTCGGCCGCGCCATGCGGCTTGCGAGATCTCAGTTCCCCCGACCAGGGATTGAACCCAGGCCACGGCAGTGAATGCCCAGAATCCTAACCACTAGGCCACCAGGGAATTCCCCAGAGACCTTTCTACTTTCTAATACAGGAGTTTAGGGTTATAGTTTCCTCCTAACTGCTGGAAACTCAAGGCAGTAAGCTGGGACAAATGTAGGGTTCAACTTGCATTTTCCATCTCTTAAGGATTAGCATCCTTCATTGCCTGATGTCCAGTGTCTTTGAAACTAGTTTCATATATTTCGTCCAATTTTTTAGTTCTTTCAGGAGAGAGGGTAAATCTGGTTCTTGTTTATCCATCTCTGGAAGTGGAAGTTCTAATTTACTTTTTTTTTTTTTTTTAAATTTCAGTGTCTCCTAGAACTACAGAATGAAGCTGTGTTCATGTGGACTGCTGAACTGGAAAATATAGCCACTCTCTGCTTTAAGGCTTTGGAAAACTCAAACTATGGGGTACGGGTGGCAGTGTCTAAACTCTTAGGAACAGTCATGGCTACAGCATTGATGCCAAAACAAGCAACAGGTATCGTTGTTTGCCAGCCCCCGATCTAGACTGTAACAGGTGTTTGAAGGTATATGGAATGCTTCCTTCTAAATGACTTATTACTTCTAGGCAAGTCACTTTAAAGACTTTAAATTAGTATCTTTGTCTACTTTTTCATAAAATGGAAGTACCCAAATGGCATTTTCCTTGATATAGTCAGGACTTTTTTTTTTTTTTGGCCACACCGTGGGGCATGCAGAACTTCCCTAATCAGGGATCGGACCCACGCCCCCTGCAGTGGAAGCACAGAGTCTTAACCACTGGACCACCAGGAAAGTCCCAGTCAAGACATTTTTTATGATGATACTGTGCAACATTACATGCATCAAGTATGTTGGACATATAAGCAAATAAGATTTATGAAATGGTTTTGTAGCATGTTCAAGGGACTGGAATCTGGCACTTTACATGCCTTCTTTCTTACTTTCAGTCCCTGATGAGTAGATCCCCATTCATAGCATAGTATATTTTTCTTCTTTTCTCGACCATTATTATAAGCAGAATCAGAGACAGCATTGATTTTCCCGGTGACTTCTACTGTGCCTCACAGTTCCATAGAGATGCTTCAGGGACAGTTCTGAGTAGATGCTGAGTGAATCCAGCTCTGCTGTTGTCCCTACCCCTATTCCATCTCTGTATTACAGAAAGAGAATCAGATCTTACAGATTCAAGTCCTAGCTGTTATGTTTATTTGCTGTGAAAGCCTTTGAGCTTTGGTCTCTTCATCTTTAATCATGATTACTTCAGTGTTTGAATTAGATAACAATGATGGTGATGATAGGTAACAATTATTAAGTGCTAACTATGTATAAGGCACTGAATTAAGCATATAACAGAGTTGTTTTATTTAATCCTCTCAAAAGCCCTAGGAATCCTAAGTACTGTTGTTATTCTCATTTTATAAACAAGGAAATTTAAGCTTAGAGAGATTGTGTCATTTGTGGTATAATAAGTGTTCTATTAAGTGAAATTAAAACCCAGGCATTCAAATTCCAAAGCCTGCATAGTTAATCGTGAGCTTTATGCCTTTCCTACAGAATTTTTGTGAGGATTATGTTTGCTACTGTGTATGAAAGGACTTTATAAAATAGGAAGCTCTTTACCAGGGATGGCAAGTCGGTTGCAGTCCAGTGACGTTTCAATCCATTGGTAATTGTTGTATAGAAAGCGTGGTCTTGGGAATTCCCTGGCGGTCCTGTGGTTAGGACTCGGCACTTTCACTGCCGTGGAACTAAGATCCCACAAGCCACGTGCTGTGGCCAAAAAAAGAAGAAGTATTTTATCCATCTCAACTGGGAGTGAGGGCTGCAGTCAGTTAGCAGTATCTGCTGTGAATGTGCATTGTCTTTGTTGTGTTACACATATCAAGGCTAACATAATTGCTAGACTATTTTGGCATAGATATATTGAATTGTTTTAATTTCTAGCTCCTTTTTTCTTTAGCATTTTTTTGCTTCAAAATTGAATTTAATTTTTTTTTTTTTTTTTTTTTTTTTTTTTTTTTTTTTTTTTTTTTTTTTTGTGGTATGCGGGCCTCTCACTGTTGTGGCCTCTCCCATTTGCGGAGCACAGGCTCCGGACGCGCAGGCTCAATGGCCATGGCTCACGGGCCCAGCCGCTCCGCGGCATGTGGGATCTTCCCGAAACGGGGCACGAACCCGCGTCTCCTGCATCGGCAGGCGGACTCTCAAGCACTGCGCCACCAGGGAAGCCCTGAATTTAATTTTACAAATATATTGTAAATTTTAAGATCATAAGAAAATAAATGACCCTATCTCCTTTGTAATAGTTTAAGTATCCTTAAAAACAATTACTTGAATTTTAAAGCTAGATTATTAGAAAATATTATTTAATAGCAAAATATATTTGCTTATAAATATATTTTTCTTCCTGAAAGTAATGCGCCAGAATGTGAAGCGAGCAACATTTGATGAAGTCTTAGAACTCATGGCCACAGGATTTCTACGTGGAGGGTCAGGTTTCTTAAAGAGTGGTGGAGAAATGTTAAAAGTTGGAGGGTCTGTTAATCGTGAAGTGAGAGTTGGAGTTACACAGGTTTGTAATATATATGTATAAAAGAATTCTGTTGGTATCACGTGTGAAATTTCATGGAAGACTTACTAAGTAACAGCACGTACAGAGATTTTTAATACTGTCTAAAATTAAATAATTTTTAAAATGTCTTTCAAAACATTTCTTTTACTAAATGAATGAATTACATTCAAATCTAAATTGCATCTTATATGGAAAGGTAGGTATTTGATGTGTAAAGAAGCTTATGTCTGCTATATCTATCCGTCTGTCTAACAAAATTTTTCCAAATTTTACTTCGCAGAAAATCAGAAGTAAAGTAATTGAGTTTTAATTGAAATTGTATTCAAGTAGCTTGAGGCATTTAGATTTTAATGTTTTCCAACAACTCTTGTAGCTAAAAATGTTGGTTAGTACTTTGGATTTATCATCATTGATTAATCACCAGTGCAATTATGCAGTTAAACCTGACTTGAAATTGTAGTTTCAAAATAATAATTAATACCAAATAAGATGTTATATTTAATAACCTAATAATAATTAACACCTAATAGGATGAAATGGTTTTTTGTGATCTTAGTCAAAATCATCCAATTATACCTTACTCCAGAAACAAGCGTAAAATGGAAGTAAACCATTTGTATCATACAGTCATAAGCAAATGTTTTGTAGCTCTAGGTCAGCATTTATTTAGCATGTTAGGGTTTTATTACTATAACTTTTCACCTTCATCACCAGGGTGAATTCACCTTTCCTTCCCTCCCGCACCATTCTCTCTCTGTGTTCTTCTTGTAGTTATTATCCTGAGAGCTGTTTTTAGTCAAAGATACTTCAACCAGTAATTCCCATGCTAGAAGTACTAAAAAGGTCTCAAGTTTTAAATTTTCTCAATTTTAATCTCAAAGATAATTTATTTTTCATGCTGTCATCAGTTATTTACATAGTTGCTTTATCTGTAATTTCATTTCATTTATATAAATTTATCTAAAGCATCTTAATCTATTTACAGGCATATGTTGTTTTTGTAACAACATTGGGTGGTCAGTGGTTAGAGCGTAGCTTTGCCACATTCTTGTCTCATGTACTTGATCTGGTTTCCCATCCTCGGGCAACGCAAACACATGTAGAGGCTGTGTACTCCAGACGGTGTGTCTCCTTTATCCTAAGAGCTACTGTGGGCAGTTTGCTAGGTGAAAAAGCCCAGATTGCAGCTGCCAAAGAAATATGCCAAGCGATTGGAAAGCAAATGAAAGCAGTAGGTAAGAATTTTTTTAAAAAATAAATTTATTTATTTATTTACTTTTGGCTGTGTTGGGTCTTCATTGCTGTGCTCAGGCTTTTCTCTAGTTGCGGCAAGCAGGGGCTACTCTTTGTTGCAGTGTGCAGGCTTCTCATTGAGGTGGCTTCTCTCGTTGCAGAGCACGGGCTCTAGGTGTGCGGGCTTCAGTAGTTGTGGCACACGGACTCAGTAGTTGTGGCACGCAGGCTCAGTAGTTGTGGCTTGCGGGCTCTAGAGAGCAGGCTCAGTAGTTGTGGCACGTGGGCTTAGTTGCTCCACAGCATGTGGGATCTTCCTGGACCAGGGCTAGAACCCGTGTCCCCTGCATTGGCAGGTGGATTCTTAACCACTGCACCACCAGGGAAGTCCCAGTAGGTAAGAATTAATGTCATGATCTGTATTGTTGATTACTTTAGTCATTTAGTTCTTTACTGTTATTCTTAATAAATACTAATAGATCTGATTAGTTCATATATCTTTCTGGACTGTTTTAATAGTCATTTTTATTGTGTACTCTTATTTGATATTCAAACAACATATAATTACAGTGAAGTGGAGTTTTTCAGTATTTGGATAGTGTGTTTGTAAGGTTAGGCTTTCTGTTTTATATCTAGTATCTACCGATTTTATAGCTCTCCTGGTATGCCTCAGCACATTGAGGAATCTTTGAGGAATAATCTATTGTGGTTTTTCTTCTTGGAACCTATTGTTTTATAAATACATGTTGTTTTCCCCTCTGTTAATAGGCTTAATGTGAAAATTTAGAGAGAAACAGTTACAGGTGGTTTTTCGCCCACTATAGGATATACTGTGAAACCTCAGTAATTCATAAGTAAAAGAAATCCTTTTCTAAGAAGTGTCAATTTTATAAGTTTTTCTGTTTAACAAGTAGTTATTGAGTATTTGAGATTGAAAAGCAGTAATTCAGGTTTTGAACAGTGAGTAAGATAAAGTTCCTGCTTTCCTGGAGCTTATAATAATACAATTAAGGAACTAACGCAAAGTAAAATATAAATTCTATAATTTACTTTTATCACTCTTGGGAATATACATTAACTTTAATCAAGAAAATTATATTGCTTAACAAGGGTCTTTAGAAATAAGAATTTAATGAATAGAAAATATCCAGCACTTTATATTTAGAGAATATATATTGAACATCTTATAAAATTAATAAAAATAAATCCACAAATAGTTTATAGTTTTTGTTGTTTATAATAGCTTACTAGGCAAACCATATTTTAAATGCATGGGACTAACTGAAAGTTAGGAATTGTGAATTAAAGGGTGTTTAAATTAATGAGGTATCATTCTTTAGGTATGTTAAAATATAATCTGTCCTAGGTTCACAGCTTTATAAATATTTTGTATATTTAATCCTTGAAGAAATGTTTGAGTGTCAAATACACTGTGCCAAACAGTGGGAGTAAATCAGTGAGCCACACGTAGATAGCACCTGTTCAGGGAGCTTAGAGCTTAGTACCTAAAAGAGAGAGTTTGTGCGTTTCCAAGTCCAGAAATGTCTAAGAAGAAAAGAGGCATTTAATTTTAATCCATAGTATATTAATCTATTATATTCTATTATTCTACATTTTATAGCCTGGTAATTCATAATGAATGTAAATAAGAAAGTTTTACTGTCATTTAAGGGTTATTAATCTTAAGGTCACAGATTTTTAAGCCATTAAGCCATTCGATTTTTAAAATGGTAAAAGCAGAATTAGACAGTGCTATGTATCTGGAATTTATGGAGCAGAATATATTCTCAATTAGTAATTTGACAAGGAATATTTATTTGTTTCATGATTAAATATGTTTCAATTCTATTGGAAGCTAAAAGGTGGGGCCAGGGACCAGCAAGTTAATGGAAACTTTGAGGAACATCCCAGTAAGAAATTCTAAAGTCACTTTCCTTATAGATCTTTCTGGTCAGTAATTTGACAGTGATGCTACCAGCACACTACAGCTCTTAAAATAGCAGTGATAATAATAAAGTAACAATAATAGCTGCTAATGTTCACTGAATGTATATTGGGGGTAGCATTGTGCTAAATTCTTTATATTGACTTTTTATCATTGTGGTT
The DNA here is from genome assembly GCF_000442215.2 of Lipotes vexillifer. Classification (NCBI taxonomy): domain Eukaryota; kingdom Metazoa; phylum Chordata; class Mammalia; order Artiodactyla; family Lipotidae; genus Lipotes; species Lipotes vexillifer. The sequence goes on from NW_006796238.1 coordinate 77,600, forward strand.
TTGATTTGTATTTCCCTAATTGTTAGTGATGTTCAGCATACAGACAGTTCTTAACAGTCAGGTATCAGCTGGTATAATTTAAAAACATAAATTGTGTAGATCAAAAAATTATATCATAATTTAATTCACCCACATTCGTACATGATTTTGTGTTTCCAGAAGCGGTAGTGAATGACACTAGTGGTGAAAACAAATCTGGAGCAGCAGACATTGCAGCAAGCCAGCATGTGATGGTTTGCGCCCTGCAGGAGCTTGGGAGTCTGGTGCAGAGCCTAAATGCCACCGCATCCCCTCTTATTCAGGAAGCATCTATAGGTATGATATTCACTTATATGCTGGAATATTTTTTTCAATATTTTTAGAAGTCATAGATGTGATTGATATTTAACTCCTGATTGGTTGCTTATCATGGTAATTAGCAGTTTAGATCATTTGTTAAAAGTTGGGTTTTATTTAGGATTCACTGTGATAGTGAATCTTGAATTAAATGTTGAAATAAAGTTTTGGGAGACAAATCAAAAACAGTCATGGTAGTTTTGTTTCTAAACTTTATTGAGTACTTTATACCAACATTTATATTTTATTGGATGTAATTGTACTATGTTCTTTGTAGAAAATGTTCCTTAAAGTACTTTCCTGTTTATGAGTTGATATATGTGTTTTTTGGCACAGTTCTAAATGTATCTGTATAAAACCATAACAATTACGATTTTAATTATTGTGTTACACATAGTTCTTTTTTTTTTTTTTTTTTTTTTTTTTTTTTTTTTTTTTGAGCACAGGCTCCGGGCGCGCAGGCTCAGCGGCCATGGCTAACGGGCCCAGCCACTCCACGGCATGTGGGATCTTCCCGGACTGGGACACGAACCCGCGTCCCCTGCATCGGCAGGCAGACTCTCAACCACTGCGCCACCAGGGAAGCCCTACACATAGTTCTTTTAACTCATGAAATTGTGTGACTTCATTAAGAGTAATTTTTTGAGTATTTTTTAGGCCTTTTGGAGACAGTGACTTCAGTGCTTCTTCACCCAAGCATGGCAGCTCGACTTGCTGCTGCGTGGTGTCTGCGCTGTGTGGCTGTGGCACTGCCTTTCCAGCTGGCGCCATTTCTAGACAGGTGTGCAGAGCGACTCAACAACCTGAAAACTTCACCAGAAGCTGTTAGTGGATACAGTTTTGCAATGGCTGCTTTGTTAGGTGGAGTTCATCAGTGTCCTTTGGGCATTCCTCATGCCAAGGGAAAGGTATGACAAAGATCCTAAGATTATAAGTGCTGTCACATGGACTTTAGTCTTTATTAGAACACCTTGTGTGATTGATGTTGAATTGGGTGATCAAACAAAAACAGTTTTACTGTGATAATAAATGATACAGTATTCTGCTAATATGGAGTCGACAGACCCTAATTAAAATTTTTTTTTTTATGGTGGTACGTGGGCCTCTTACTGTTGTGGCCTCTCCCGCTGCGGAGCACAGGCTCCGGACACACAGGCTCAGCGGCCATGGCTCACGGGCCCAGCCACTCCGCGGCATGTGGGATCTTCCCGGACCGGGGCACGTACCCGTGTCCCCTGCATCGGCAGGCGGACTCTCAACCACTGCACCACCAGGGAAGCCCCCTAATTAAAATTTGATATTTAATCCTGATACAGGAACAATAATTTTGTCTGGGTATAGTATCATTTTATAATTTATTTTAGAGAGAGGGAAAAAAAAGCCCTTATAGTAATTCTTTAGAAATTAGAGCTTTTCTTTGGGGTTTTAGAAATAAAAATTCACATTGCTATATTCGAAATGTCAAGAGAATTTGCTATTGCTATAGTTAGCATTTTGGTAATACTTAATAAAAGTTGAATGGTTTTCATGAATCAGTTACTTTTTTTTTCCCTTTCTCCTATACCTTATACTACTATCAAGATTTTCTTCTTAGGAATATTAAGTGTTTATATTAATATTATTTGCAACTTTATATTGGGGCTAGATCTTTTGTTTTTTTTTTTTTCTGTTTTTTTTTTTTTCCTGGGTTACCAGGCCATGTCCATTCATTTCTGTGAGTTCCATAGCTGCTACTCAAATCTGGGCTTCCATCTCCCTTTGTATATGCTTGCCTCCTCACTGATTATCCTTCTTGGAATCTTTTTCTCCCATCTCTTCCACCCCACTTTCGTATTTTATGTTTGCTCAGAGACCCTTAGGAACTACTCAGGGATCAGAGAATAAAATATAATCACCTTTGTCTCCTAAACTGGTACCTTCATAATTTGCCTTTATTCTGCCCTTTCATTCTAGTTTCTCACTGCTCTAGTCAGACTAGTCATCTTGCTTTCCTTCCATGCTGTTTTCAGCCTCCATGTCTTTGCTCTTGCTAATCTCTTACGTTAGAATTTCATCCCTCTTCTTGTTCACCTGCACCAAACTTAGCTGCTTTAGGTCTCTTTGCTGACCAATTACATCTGTACTATTATCATTTGATTATGTGCTGCTTGTTACTTCCCATTTTTCCTATGTCTTCTGTCTCTAAGACTATAAGCACCATAAGATTAGCTTAATGGCAGATGTATAATAAGAGTTCAACAAATCTTTAAACGTAGGATAACAGTACTACTAATAATAGCATTTATTGAGTGATTACATGGACCAGCGCTGTTCTGAGTACTTTGCTGTATTAATTTATTAGTCCTCCTAAGAGTGAGGTTGGCACTCCTGTTATTCCTATTTTAGCAGTGAGGGAACTGAGGCAGAGAGATTGAGTTATCCTAAGTCAGAAAGCTAGGAGATGACAAAGCTGGGATATGAACTCCAGCATTCTGGCTCTAGAACTCACTCTTAACCACTGTGTTGTAATGGGTCTTCTCAAAGTCAGCAGAGCAATCAGGATTGATTAGGTATTGATGTTGCCTCTTTAAAAACATGTTAACAGCAACAACAAAAAAGGATAACTTCTTTTTTAATGAAGTATACTAGCTGTGTATGTTCTTACTTGATTTTGTTAAAATCCAATTCTAAACTTCTCTTGCAGATGGTAGTTAGTATTGCTGAAGATCTCTTACGAACTGCTGCCCAAAATAGCAGACTGTCTTTACAGCGCACCCAAGCTGGATGGCTCTTACTTGGAGCACTTATGACTTTAGGTACAATTATATTTGAGTAGGATTTTGTCTTATTCTATAACTGTCAGTAGACTGTAAAGAAATTTTAATTTAGAAGTATTCAACTTCACATTCTAGACTTTGAATGAAGTTAAAAAATGGTAATGATGTTTTTCTCATCATTTGGTATTAGATTTCTCTTTTTGGTAATTTCTGTTTATGTACATTTAGTGAGAAAGGTGTTAGCAAAGTTTCCCTTTTGCCATCAGAATAGCCATGGTCTAAATGATTAGCCTAGTATTAATGAAAAGAGATGAGAGTCTGGGGCATATTCCATGCCCAAAGTAAAGAGCAGTGACATGATTTTAGTAGCATGATAAAGTCACACTTAAACGGCATCTCCCTTTGGTGTTGCTTTCTTGGGGTTATCTTTATGCACTTCACTTTCCTAAGTGCTATGACAAATCTGAGATGCAGGCAAAGTTTAGCACTGTACATAGAACAGAAATATATTTTATTGTGATAAGGTGTGTCCACTTTTTACATCACGTGTTTGGCTTCTACTATAAAAAGTATGCGTTGTGTGTGCTACAAAGTTACTGCTTGATGCATCTACCTTTTGGAAATTAAACCTTGACCTCATTTTCTAAAGAAAATAAAAAGTGGTTACTTTTTTTTCTAGAAATTTATGTTGTGTGGTATGTTAAATGAATTCCTTAGCGATGGAAATATAGGTTCCTAGTTCTAAATATACTACTCCATAGAACTAAATTAACCATATAAATTGCCCTTAAAATGGAGTAGTAAATATGTGTTTGGGAGTGGGTGTACATGTTTATATACATATATAATATTTATAGAAAAGGCATCATAAAATACGTCCCAGATATATTTTATCATTGATAGAATGTAATCCATCATTCTGAATATATTTGGGTAATTTCTTTTAGATGACTTTTTGTGGATTTGTTTTATGTTGGATGCTAAAAATATTGATAGTTTTTAGGTAAATTTTATTATGCTTTAATATATATTTTACTTACTGAATAAGAAACATTTTGAAAATGTTAATATTAGAGTCAAAGATACAGTGAAATGATAGATATTGTTAAACCTTGTTTGGGGCTCTTTTCTTTGACTTTTGTTTGTAATGCTATATATATGTATGGTTTGGTGTTCTCATTTTCTCTGTCAGGACCATCTGTTGTTCGTTACCATCTGCCCAAGATGTTGTTATTGTGGCGAAATGTTTTCCCTCGTTCATTGAAGGAATTGGAGGCTGAGAAGGCCCGAGGCGATTCTTTTACCTGGCAGGTAACATTGGAAGGTCGTGCTGGAGCTTTATGTGGTAAGAACTGAAAGGACTGCACTTTCAGAATATTATTTTCTTACTAAAATATTTGTGAAGTGAAGGAAAATCATTACTTCAATTTGTTATTTTAATATACAATGATGAATCTGTACACTTTTGGATTTAGAAAGAAACTTTGTAAGTAATCTATACCAGTTTACTAATTTTGTAATAAAAATGAAGCTGAGACTCTGAAAAGGAGGTTAGAGTTCATGATCAATTAGGAGCTGGAACAACCCAGGCGTCTTAATTCCCAGTTATTGCATTCTTCCACCTGAAGAAGCACTGGGTCACCAAGTAAAAAAGCCCAGTGCCTATTTCAAGGAAAAAGAAACAGGATTACCAAGGTTATTGAGTTTACAGTTAGTCTTTTCTTAATGGACAGATAGCTGTTTTCTCCCATCAAATCTGCAAAAGTTGATACGTCTTTTAGATACCAGCATTTTAAAAAGTATGAAAGTTGTTTTTGTTTGGGAGTCAGCAACTTACAGGAAAGGCTCAAGTTTTGTTTTATTTGAAAACTAGAATTACACAGAGTGACCCTGTCCTTTTTTGCTTTATCTGAATGTGAAAAGCGCTTCTTTTTTCAAACTGTGGGAGACAGATGTACACTTAACCATAAGCTCCACAGGGCAAGGTGTTAGTTTTGTTCCCACACATCTAAGCGCTGTTTTAGTCTTAGCTCTACTGCTAAAGAGCCAATAAAGCTATGTCCTCTCACTGGGCCATTATGTCCACTGTTGGTTCTGTTCTGAAACAGCTTTTTTAGTAGTTATCTGAATTCATGTGGGGTCATAGACTTCTGAATTCTCGTTCACAGAAATCTTTCTAACAGACATCTTCCCTCCCTCCATTTTTGCTGTCCACTCTTCTTCTAGCCTTTTCTAATGAGTTTTCTCTAAAGTTGCAATTGGTTCTTCTTTTGGTTTGACCTTGTTTTAGAACTTTATATTTTGTAATAATTAAAAATTTTAGGTACCTTTATATAATTTTATAAATTTGTTCATCCTCGCAAAAGCTGTTTCAAATATGTCTTTTTAAAATTTTTATCTAGCAATGAGGAGTTTTGTTGCACATTGTCCTGAACTCCTAACTGAAGATGTGATTAGAAAATTGATGACCCCTATTGAATGTGCCATGACTATGATGTCACAGTAAGTAGGCAATTAGGACACATTAACATTCAATTTTATATATTTATAAATAGCCATGTTTTGTAATTCCCTATAGTATCATATAGGAAATGTACTAAATTTTATTTGTATGAAGTGACCTTAAAAATTTCAGTAGCGGTGTGGATTGAAATAAAATTGTATTTTATTTATTTATTTTAATTATTATTTATTTATTTATTTTGGCTGCACCGGGTCTTAGTTAAGGCATGTGGGCTTCTTAATTGCACCATGCAAGCTCTTAGATGCAGCATGCATGCGGGATCTAGTTCTCTGACCAGGGATCGAACCCAGGCCCCCTGCATTGTGAGCGTGGAGCCTTACCCACTGGACCACCTGGGAAGTCCCTAAAATTGTATTTTATAGTGTTTCTGTTACTAACAGTAAAAGTCAGAAAATAAACTAAAAGAAAAATGTAATACTTATCAATGTACTTTGATGGTACATTGATACATGGCTGGAAAAAAATGTAAGTAATGCTTATTCTAATAAGCTAATACTAATTATACTTTTGATATTTTAGCATTCCATCTGTAATTAAAGCCCACGGAGCTCATCTGAAAGCTAGTGCTGCAATGGTCCGTTTAAGACTTTATGATATCTTGGCGTTGTTACCTCCAAAAACTTATGAAGGTAAATAAAATTTGTGGATGTCTAATAAAAATTCTTCAGTATACCTTTGCAGTTCTTCACAATATCATAGAGTTCTGACCATGTAAAGGAAGGCAACCATTTTCCTTTTCTTCATACATAGTAGCTAACACTTGTTGAGCACTACTGTGTTCCAGGTCTCATTCTAAGCCCTTAACAGGTATTAGCATCTTTGACTCTAACCACAATCTTATGAGGCTAAAATTTAGCTTTCTTTAAAGATAAAGAATCTCAGGTACTTAGAGGTTGTGTAGCTTGCACAAGTCTGGGAGGTAGTTAAGTGGCAGAGCTTGGATTCAAACCCAGTTGGTTCATCTTCAGAGTCTATGCTTTTAATGACTATCCCAACTGTTATAATACAGCCAAAATTTAGGAATCTGGAGGGAGAATAGTAACGTACTTTTGCAGAAGTTAAATGTCATATAAAATGTTAATATTCCAGTGCAACCATGCCCAAGAATTTTGATATGCTCTGGTTCAGTGTTTGCACATTGTTAAGTAATTAATAGTAAATAATAATCATCATATTTAATATATTTAAAATAAAAAATCTTTTCTCTATTTGAGTTTTTGATTACTTTAAATAATTTGGGCTAAAAGGCATAATACAATAACAAAAAAGGAAGTGCCATTATTGTGTATTAAAACCAGTGTTAAAATATTTAATACTGGTTTTTCTTAAAAGGGAATGGGGGCTTAATTATTTTACTCCTGTTGAACATATTGCTGCTCTTGGTGGGCAGTGATTGTCATTTTCTTAAAAAGTATCTCCTTAATCTGACCTGAAGTTCTGTTTTTTAGGCTCTTTCAATGCACTTCTTAGAGAACTGGTAGCAGAATTCACTTTGACTGACAACTCAGCCAACACAACTACTTCCCTCCTCAGATCCCTCTGCCACTATGATGATAGTGTTCTTCTTGGTTCCTGGCTTCAAGAAACTGATCATAAATCAATTGAAGACCAGGTAGTAAGCTATAAAGTGAAACGAAATACTAGCTTGATTGAAAAACAATGGTACTATTACACATTGTCATTTAAAAAGAAAATATTGTAGACTAAGGTTTAATTTTCATTTAGCTTTCTTAGACATTTAAAGATACCTTCCTGGGGGTGGATAAATAGTGAAAAAAGGTAAGCAGCAACAGTTAGAATTTGGCGAACTGTCTTTATTTAATATTCTGTGTATTTAGGTACCCTGTGGTTTCATTGGCAAAGATCAGTTTTGACTAGCTTTTTGGTTGTTGGTGTTTGTTTTGGTTTAGTTTATTTTGTGACAGGTTAGAGAGGAATAGGATTTATAGTAGGTTGAAGATTTAGAACCTTTTTTGCCCACGGAATACATTATTTCTTATGTACTTTTTAAAAAGAGTTACTAAAGGCCGCTTTTAAAAAAATTTTTGCGGGTTTAAGTTATTCCTGACATTATTTTGCTTACACATTACTGCAAAAATGTTTTAGAATGAACAAAACTTTTTTAAAAAATTGCATGAACTGTTGTGACTTTTTTTAATGGCCAAATTCTATTTAAAAATTTTCAGATTTAATCATTCTGTTCTTTCATTGTTACTTTTTCTCTCTCCTCCCCTGTTTTATTTGTCATGCCCAGTACTTGGTCAGTGAATTTCCCAAAGTAGATTTTGAATGATTTTTATGTCCTTCTTTTGCAGCTCCAGCCAAACAGTGCATCTGGAAGTGGGGCTCTGGAGCATGATCCATCCTCCATTTATTTACGAATACCTGCGGGAGAAGCTGTGCCTGGGCCTCTTCCCCTTGGAGTTTCAGTCATTGATGCTTCTGTGGCTCTTTTTGGTGTAGTGTTTCCTCATGTTTCTTTTAAACACCGGTTAGTATAAAGTCAATCAGGTGATTTTAGTTAAATATAAATTATTTTCAAGCAGTACATTTTCCCAACCAAGCTAACTCTTCAATAAGAAGCGTTTGAACAGTAGTCTTCTAAATGTAATAACATAAGTGGCACATAATAAATTGCATGCAAACTCCACATAATTTGAAACTGTTTTTAAAGATTGACCCCATGTACTAGCATATGATATCCACTGTATTGTGAACTCGGTCTTAAACAACAAAATTTTCATTATAGTAGTTTGTTTGCCAGTTTATAAGTAGATTTGCCTGTATCTTTAATTAGGGACACCAGTTTTCCAAGTCTTGTTACTGAGGAATTAAATGAGTAAGAAGTCTACTCCCTAATATGACATTTGTCAGATGGTTAAAGTCTGGAACTTGGAAAACTGAAGTAACTGATTCTTTTTTTAATAGGAACATTTTAGTTTGCTATACTTTATGTCCACAGGCACCATACTTAACTTAGTAAGCATTTTATATACTTACAGTGATTTTCCCAAAAGAAGGAGTAAAAATGAATTAATGCAAGACCTTCACAGATAGTTCAGGTTTTACAAACTATGCCTTAAAAACATTGTATAGAAAAGATAGCATATCTTTACATATGTAGGTTAGTTGATTAATTGGTTTTTAATTTCAGGGGAAAATTTTAAATATGAAATTTTACTTTATCCAGATATCTTTAAGAACATTTGGTTGCCACATAAATGTTAAAGACCGTTAAAGGTCAAAGAATCTTATAAGGCAATCTACTTTAATGTTCTTGTTTTAAATCTAAAGAAATCTAGGTCTAAGAGTTCGTGGTTTGTCAGAAATTATACAGCTAGTTATGAGACCTGCAACTAGAATCCAGGATTATCTTCTTTTTTAAAAAAATAAATTTATTTATTTATTTATGGCTGCATTGGGTCTTCATTGCTGTGTGCAGGCTCTCTAGTTGACGTGAGCGGGGGCCACTCTTCGTTGTGGTACGCAGGCTTCTTGTTGCGGTGGCTTCTCTTGTTGCGGAGCACAGGCTCTAGGCACACGGGCTTCAGTAGTTGTGGCTCACGGGCTCTAGAGCGCAGGCTCAGTAGTTGTGGCGCACGGACTTAGTTGCTCCGTGGCATGTGGGATCTTCCCGGACCAGAGCTCAAACCCGTGTCTCCTGCATTGGCAGGCAGATTCTTAACCACTGTGCCACCAGGGAAGTCCTCTTAACTTTATTAAATCACTTTTGTGGAACCAGATGAAGTAAAAATAGATAAGTTCTATTAAAATATGTAACATAAATATCCAGGGATGGAGGAATCAGTGAATAAATTATGGAAAGTTGATAGGCTGGAATACATTTTACAGAGATAATGTTTTGATATCAGAAAATGCTCATTATATAGTGTTAAATGAAGAAGGTAAAAGGCAAGAAGTGATCCCAGTTTGATATTTTAAAATACGTGAAAATGTTCAATGGTTATTTCTAGGTAGGAACTTTTCGTTAATATTTTTCAAATTAAAAGAAATAAATATAGTAAGGAAAAAAATTTGTTTAAGTTATGTATTTGAGGTCAGTTATAGGCACATGATGTTTGCTGGCCATGTTGGAGACCATGTGTGTCTTTTCAGGTGTGTGCTTGAAAGCAGTGTGGACAGTGCCCTGCTTCTTCAGCATAGATGTGGATCTGTGTCAGACAAGTGTACAGGTGTCAGCTTTAGCCCCAAGTACCTCTAACTGGAGTTCCTGCTGGAGGCTAGATGGTTTCTTCCTACGTGATTTTTGAAGAATGCTTTGACCTGAGACTCATGGCCTTTTATAATTGAGCAGAAATCCTTCCAGTGATGTTTCCCTAGATTCCTTTGCCCCACCTCTATTCTTTTTAGAAGAATCTGATATGACCTCATTCTCTTTAATCAGAATAGTCTCAAATGGCTGTGATTTGGGGAAGAGGGATAACTGTCTCATTTTAAAAATTTGAAACAACCAGTTCATCTCTGATTTTTCACATTTAACAAAACTGACCAAAGCTGAATCTTTAAGAAAAAAATCTCCCAATTAGCTTCTAAAGATAGGACACGAGGTACTATTTTCTTCTATGTGTGAGAGTATTTTTTAAAAAGAAAAAAATTATGCCACATTTTAAGATTTCCAAGTTAAAAATCTTCCACAGAGATGCACAATTAATGATTGTTATTCAAGAAACCTTGAGCACCTACTTTATGCCAGGCGCTTTGTTGCACACTGAAGACCACTGAAATTGTGACATTATTTTGCTGATTGAAACTTAATATTAGTCCCTTGTGTTGTGCCAGTTAGTAGTTCATGTCCGTATATTAATTCAGAAGTAGGAGATCCGGTTTAGACCAGGGAATGAAGTGAAAAGAGATAGCATGGGGCATTATTTGTTAAACAATCAGCTTATACCCTTCTTCTTATCTCTGTTTTTTGGGCCAGGTTTGAATAAAAAGTATTGCTAATGTGATCTTTATTCTACTGTTACAGATTACAGATGTTGGATCACTTTGCCGAATGTGTTAAACAAGCCAAAGGTGTTCGCCAGCAGGCCGTGCAGCTTAATATCTTTACAGCTGTTCTTAGTGCACTAAAGGTATTTACTTTTAAAACATAGCAAATATTCTGAACTAAGATTTTATTTTATTTTTATTTTTTTGCAGTACGTGGGCCTCTCACTGTTGTGGCCTCTCCCATTGCGGAGCACAGTCTCTGGACGTGCAGGTTCAGCGGCCATGGCTCATGGGCCCAGCTGCTCCGCGGCGTGTGGGATCTTCCCGGACCGGGGCAGGAACCCGTGTCCTCTGCATCGGCAGGCGGACTCTCAACCACTGTGCCACCAGGGAAGCCCCTGAACTAAGATTTTAATTAATACCTTTAATATAGTAATTCAGACGTAACTAGACTATTACGTTTATATGTATAGCTCTGGATAACCATGCTTTTATATTATTTCATTTAAATTACTAGAAGCTTTATATTAGGCTCATTGTAATTAAATAAGTATTTTATATTTTAGTAATATTAAAATTCATATTTTGATTTGATACCTCAAATTTTACAAGTGCTGGTATATTTGGAATTTTCAAACATGTCTGACTAATGAAATTTGGTATTCTATTGAAGGCTAACTAGATAAAGCTTAAGTTTGATTTGTGGTTTAGGTCATAAAGCAGGAGAGGCTATGTTTGTTATGTAGTTAAAGGAGTGCTGCATTTAGAGATTGTGTTCTGGTTTAGCTACTCAATAGGTTTCTGTCTTGTGTAGTTCCTTTAGCCTTTTTTAAACCTCATATTCTACATGTATGAAGTGAAATAACAAATATTTTGCTTATCTCTCAGAGTTCATGTACTGTACTGTGCAGCTTATAGCCTCTCATGATGTGTTTGAAAAGTCATATTATTCAGCACGAAGCTTATTATAAGATATCACTGCTTTAAAAGGGCAACAAGTACAAGTGTTTAAATGGGCATGAATTAAATCACATTTTGTAAACTTCAGGGAAAAGGGATGTAGGCAGTGGTTATACAAATAAAGGCTTGTACCATTTATATAATCATTAGTATATGCCCTTTTTAGAGACCATCAGCTACCAACATCTGAGTTTTTTAAGAAAGGAGTGGGGTGGTCATGGTTTCCCTCAGTGGTTGGAAGGTTGGTTAACAGCTGTAATATTGCTGTACAGTATGTGTTTCTTCATATATGTGCTCGCTAATGCCTCTGCTGTAGTTAACATTTTCCCTAGCTACCATGACTTATATTTTTGGTCTCAAGTAAGTAATTTAAGTTCCAGGACAGTAAGTGTAACTAGAAGAGAGATATTAACATTTAGTATGATGAACATTCATACTGATTCAGTTCAACATTCAGTTACTGATTATTCTTACCTCATTTTGTCTTTAGGTATGTATTGGATAGACATAATTATCATCTCTGGCATTTTTATATAAATGTATCAAAGTTTCATGTTCGTGAGGCTTTTTCCTTCCTTAAAGTTATAATGATAAATTTCAGTCAGTTAAATAACAGTTGATTTAATAATACAGTGTCCTTTATGTATAAAAACAACTTTTAAGTATTTGTCTTTGGTTAGAGACACTCCCAGGGATTGTTGGTTTTAGGGCTGATTCAACTATAACTATGTTATACATCATGTTGTGAAATCCTGTTTAGGAAAGTGATTACTGTCAGTCTAACATGTGTTAATTCTAGGCATAGTATATGCATGGGAAAGTTGGCTGAAGAAAATAATGTGTGAAGATTTATGTATATTTACAAAGATTGCAGTCCTTTTTTTTTTTAAATAACCATAGGGCCTGGCTGAAAACAAAAGTACTTTAGGACCTGAGGAAGTTCGTAAATCTGCTCTGACACTAGTTATGGGAGCCCTTGACAACCCAAACCCCATCTTACGATGTGCAGCAGGGGAAGCTCTTGGAAGAATGGCTCAGGTGGTTGGAGAAGCAACTTTCATTGCTAGAATGGCCCAATATAGCTTTGACAAGTAAGTGGGTCTCTTTAGCAACAAGTAATTTTCTCTCATAGACAAAGATGTCTTTTAAGTTCTCAGTAAGTATTAACTGGACTGTATATTTTCCACATGGTAGATACTTTCAGTGTGGTGCAGGTTTCTGTTTCAGCTCTTGAATGTTACATAACAGAATCAAGAGGATTGTTAGTGATGGCATCTCTCAGTTATATGTAGTTTGCTCTGAAGTCCTTTTCTCTTATCTCTGCCCTCCCACACCCCCTGCCATTATTCTTTCTGTTAATTTTCACTTTTTGGGATAAGCCATTCTTTTTCTAACTACTACCAAGTTTATCATTTCTTAAATTATCCCTGAAACAGGGGATACATTTAGCATTAGCTTTTAAGAATTTCTTGGCAGTATTAATTTAAAAGAGTGATCTCAGAGATCCAAATAAGTATGATTAAGATGATAAATGCAGTTATTAGTGACTGTTGATTCTTAATCAAGTACTTGAAGTAGAGCAGTTGAAAATCAAGAGTGGTCAAGAATTAACACCTGAGTTATGTAAATTAATCATTCTTTTTTTTTTTTTTTTTTTTTTTTTTTTGCGGTACGTGGGCCTCTCACTGTTGTGGCCTCTCCTGTTGCGGAGCACAGGCTCTGGACGCGCAGGCTCAGCAGCCACGGCTCACGGGCCCAGCCACTCCACAGCATGTGGGATCCCCCCAGACCGGGGCACGAACCCACGTCCCCCACATCGGCAGGCGCCACCAGGGAAGCCCAAATTAATCATTCTTAAGTATTGTGTATTTTGAGGATTAATTATACCAAACTATATCATAAGTATTAACAAGGGAGAGTTTGGGAGAAGCAGTGGTTGTGAAGTAGTGGTTCGGAAGAAGTGTTTTCTGAACTCTTGCATATCTGAGGACGGCTGTCCTTGTCTTCACACACAGTGGCAGTTTGGCTGGTTTAGGATGATGCCCCAGTGTATTGTTTGACTTGCTAAGGATAATATGAGCAGGCAGAATGTAGCTAAACTATTCCCAGACACTTAATCTTCTGCAGGATGACTTTGCTTATTTTCTAGCAATAGATTAACTTTGCCTTTTCCGGGTGTCTCTCATTAATCCTGAAATCAACTTTTGTTAAAGATTTTTTAAAAGTTAGAACCAGGGCTTCCCTGGTGGCGCAGTTGTTGAGAGTCCGCCTGCCGATGCAGGGGACACAGGTTCGTGCCCCGGTCCGGGAAGATCCCACATGCCGCGGAGCGGCTGGGCCCGTGGGCCATGGCCGCTGAGCCTGCGCGTCCGGAGCCTGTGCTCTCCAACGGGAGAGGCCACAACAGTGAGAGGCCCGCGTACTGCAAAAAAAAAGAAAGTTAGAACCAGTCTTAGCTACCTGTTTCATGGTTTGTGCTCTGTTAATAGTAGGTAAAATAAGAGTGTATTTCTTTGGAAAACTGTTGACTGGTTAATTTTTCTTTAGTTACAAGTGGTTTTAATTTATAAGTGCTTCAATACCTATAGGAGTATTTATACTTATTCTGGTAAAACACAAGGACATTTCATTCATATTCATACCTGTCTGGTTAATGGTTTGCAAGTGTTCTCAGTGCTTAGTTTCATTAGCTTTTCTAAATAATTTATTATGATCTGAAATTAATTAGTACATAGATTTTGTTACCTGTTTTTTCACATTTTAAGTTATCTGAAATTGGGATTTGTCTTAAAATCTCTAAGAAATGTCATAATTATTTGTCAGCATTTTTTTCTTTTATATTGTTATATAAAATAATGGTACATTAAGAAAAATCTGTGGTATCTTAGATTTGACAAAATCTGGTTCTATTTTGAAAAAGCTTCAATGTCCTGCAGCTTCATTATATCAGACTGTTTTTTATCAACATTATCTCTTGCTGATATGTCCAACTATGAAAAGCCAAATCACGTATACATACAGATCTGTCAGCTGTTTTTGCATGTTAAAATCATATGCCATCTTAGCATTAAGACTGGAATCATTCCTATAAACCGTTCTCAGTTAATAGGGAGTAACTCAGTTGCTTAAGACCCAGTTCAGAAAAAAATAAAAACCATTACTGGTTAAATTAGTTTCCATTCAAATTGAAAATCACTCTGAGACCCCTGGGAAAGTATATATATGATATATTTTTGTATCTTAGATTACTTACTTTATTGAATAGATGACTATCACTGAGAAAATTGGCTCAGCTTTTTTTTAGCTCACTGAAATGAACTCTGAAAAGTAACAATATAAAGGAAGCTTTCTAATCTGTATAAGGCTTTTTAGAATTCACAGGTTGCATTCATTCCTCTTTTATTCCTCAAAACAACTGCTATATAGGAGTAATGATAATGCTCATTTTACAGATGGAGAAACTGAGGCATAGAGAGAGAGAGAGAGATCACTTATCCAAGGATATAGTATATTAGAAATACTGCTAAGGATGGACTTAGTTCACTTCCTTCATTACTATATTTCTTAACGTCTGTTCCATCGTGACAGCACTTAGAATTTTTCTTTCTTTGCCATAGGCAAACTGACCAGCCAGAGTCTTGGTGATGGTTTTTCATATCTTGGCTTTACTTCATTTTTGTGAGCTTGTGACAGAAGTTTGATCATGGATGGCTTATTGAGAGTTATAATACAGTTTTGAAAATGCAGCCAAAGTTGCTTTCTAGCCTCCTTTGTTATTTTAGGAGTTTTGTTCTTAGTGGTATTTTAATGTTTTCTAATAGTAACTGACTATGTTGGTGCGTGATTATGAGTCATAGTCTTTTTGTCTTATTTGTCTTTTATTTAAAACACCAATGGTAAAAATACATTTCAAATGGTTCTTGTCTTCTCAAGGAATAATTAATATTAAAAAGCTGTGAAGTTGTAGGTCCTCTTTCATATTTCTCTAAAGGTAGGCTTTCTTCAGTGAAATGTATGACTTTAACCGGTTTAAAGTAAATCTCTAACTCTTGTTAGTGAGTAGAGAAAGAAGTAATAAAGATTGTAATCTTTTCTGATTTCCAGAATAAATCCCTTTTATTGTGTGATTCATAAGCTTGTTATTGCCATAGGGAAATAGAAAAAACAATCCCTGAAGCATAAGTCTTTTCCAGATTGAAATCAGCTCGAGATGTTGTATCCAGAACTGGCCATTCTTTGGCTCTGGGCTGTTTGCATCGTTATGTTGGTGGTATTGGCTCAGGACAACATCTGAAGACCAGTGTCAGCATTTTATTGGCTCTAGCACAGGATGGGACATCCTCTGAAGTCCAGGTATAATATCGATTTGTTTATTATGAAATTTTTTTTTGATAAATTTATTTATTTATTTTGGCTGTGTTGGGTCTTCATTGCTGCACACGGGCTTTCTCTAGTTGTGGAGAGCAGGGGCTACTCTTTGTTGCGGTGTGTGGGCTTCTCATTGAGGTGGCTTCTCTTGTTGCAGAGCATGGGCTCTGGGTACGCAGACTTCAGTAGTTGTGGTGCGCAGGCTTCAGTAGTTGTGGCGCACGGGCTTAGCTGCTCCGCGGCATGTGGGATCTTCCCAGGGCTCAAACCCATGTCCCCTGCATTGGCAGGCGGATTCTTAACCACTGCACCACCAAGGAAGCCCTATTATGAAATTTTTAAATACTATTTTTAGGAAAATTATTTGTAAAAATAGTATTGATTCTGATGGGCTGTTAGGAAAAATGTCTTAGGGTCTTTCTCTGTCATTTTGCTTTATGAGTGTATAAAAGGAATTTGTATCTGAACCTAATCCTAAAGTCTTTCTTATTCTGGGAGTTTAACCCATTCACAGCATTCCTTGAAACATGGTTTGTTTTTATTATTTATTATCCTTTGTACTTGTTTCCTCTTTTTTATATTTCCTTACATTTGTTGGATGATCAAATTTCTTTTAATAACAGTCTTCTCTCTCTTCTCTAATACCCTAACCCAGGTACAGTGTTGTTGGCTGAATCTTCAGGTGTACTCCTTGAATTTCTTTTTTCTCTCTCCTCAAATATTTTATACAAAAATAGGTATAACTACAGTAAGAGGCAAGAACATGTGTGTGAAAATATCCTATACTCTTGATTTGCCATTTCCCAGTGATGCATCTAAAAATATTGAGTATGTGAAACCAATAGCATTCAACTCACCAGCTTCATATTGGGACTCAGAAGCTGGAAGAGACAAGTTTGATTGCCATTACTGCCTGTCATTAATTTGTTAATAAATGGGTTCTTTACCATAAGAAAAGAATGCAAAATCCACCAGAGACTTCTTAGTCTACAGGCTTAGTTTGCCTTTGACTTCTTGGTAAAGGTTTCCAGCTGTGTAAAGCACAAAAAACCCAAAAGGACTAAAATAAAAAATGAAGTAATGTTGCTCCTAAAGAGGTGCTATGAAATTTTTTTTTTTTTTTTAACGCTGTTTCCACAGTAATCTGGTAGAAAAGAACACAACTGTGAAATTATTTTACCTAAGAAGTTGCTGCTTTCTTCTTTTATGTCAACAAGTAGGTGCTAGTTTTCTTTCCTTTGTCTTCACCTTTTTCTCAGCTCTCTCTTGCTTTAATTTCTTAAAACCGCACTTCTGTAAGTGACTGCTTCACATGATTCTTTTTCTACAACATGACATCTTACTGTAACGTGGACCATTCCCTCAGAGCTTCTGTTTCAGCTCACATCTGCACAAGAATAGTATGGTAGCATTCTTCAGTTTTTTATAAAGTCTCTTCTGTTATAAGAATCCTAACTCAAAAATTATACTTTCCAGTCAAATTATTGTATACATGTATTTAGTTGTAATTACTAGAGATTTAGTCTTCAGTAATGTTTTCTTTTTTGTATCCTCAACTCCTGTCTTCAGATCTTTGTTCTTATTTTATTTTTACTTGATAGGAAAACTTCCTTTAGCAATAATAATCTTAGAAAGGGTCGTTGACTGGTGTGCTTTTTGATTCCTTGCATATCTTAAAAAAAAAGGCTTTATTCTGTCTTCAAATTTGAATGATATTTGGGTTGGGTATACTGTTCCTGGCACACAGTCCTTTTTTTCATTATTCATAAATGTTTCAGTATTTTTTGTGTTGCATGTAAGAGGCTAATAGTAGCTTAATTTTTTGAGTTAAATTTCCATAGATATTAACATCTCAGTTTTTCATCAGCTATCTATAAAAACTTTCAAATATGTTCTTTAAGAAGTAAAAGATAACACATAAGCCAATAATCAAAACAACTGATGTGCAACTATATTTAAAGTTTCTCTGCAGTGTGCCTTTGAATATTCAGATATAAAACTTAAATGATGAATTCGTTTTCTTCTTTTACACAGTGGATATATTTCACACGCCCAAAAGACATTGGTTTATGTAATAAATTTCTGAATTAATGATACTTGTGGACATCATAGCTATCTTTTCCCCCATCTTTTTATTGCTAAGAAACTTATCTGAAATATGTCTGTATGTTTGTAACCTTATATTTTGGTTTCACAGTGTGTAAGAATTTTTCTCTCTGTCCTTGCAGCTTAGAAATTTCATCAAGTTCTATATAAGTTTATCTTTTCTTTTTCTCTTTCTGGTACTTATTTATGTATTGAGTCTCTTGTCTTTATCCTCATTATTTTAATTTTTTTGTATTTTCACTGTGGGTTAGAGGATAATCTTCCATTTGAACTTCAATATAATGATTTTGGTATTTAACAATAATTCTTTTTTTTCCAGTTTTCTACTGAACAATTTAATATAAATACTGGGTGTGTGTTTGTTTTTTTAAAACACTTCTAGAATCTCCTTTGTGCTTTAATTATTTGTCTTAAAAATCCTTATGATAGTTTTATTAAAATACTTTCTTTTGTTTCTTCCATTAATTTTTTTCTCCAGGATGTGTATTCTGGTTTTCCTCCCTCAAGCTGTTATATCCCTATTACTTTTGTCAATAGGTGTGGTTTCTACACATAACTGTCCAACTCAGGTTGCTAAATTCCCTAGGATTGGAGTAGATTGACAGGTAATAGAAATTAAGGTATGGATTTTTTTTCTGCCATGGTGGTAAGTTGGGTAACTTCTCTGTTGAGACCTCTCTGTCCTCAGCCCAGTAGTGCAGCTCTCCTTTGGGGCTGCCAACAGCAAAAATAAAAGGTTCGTTCTTTAACAGGTGGATGTGGGCAGCTTAAAGGACTTTGCATTTTCTTAAGCCTGTGCTGATTACAGTACATTGCTCTGGGTTAGTTTTGCAAATACTATTAGCTACTAAGATTATTTTTGCTTAGTAAACAAAAATTTGGGCCTGAAATGGTTTGATGCACTTGAGGAACTGTTTTGTGAATGTCATTGCTCGAGAAATAGATCTGAGTGCAAAACATTCTTTTATTTCAGATTGTTTTATTTCAGACTAGTTTCTTAGTAAAACTCCAACAATACACGCAATAAAGATATATTTGATGTCCATAGCAACCACTAAATCAAACACTTATTATATCAGTCATTGTTTTTTGGAAGTATGAAATACATGTACATTATAACAGAAAAATGAGTTCATCAACAAAACTATTTTTCTGACACTCAAAGCCACACTACAGAGAAACTGTAAACATAGCATTTGTACATCAGTGGCTTTGGTTATTAGCTACTGGTAGCTTATGTGCTACCTTTTATTTCTTAAGGAATATATTTCAGATTATTGATTAAAAACTACGATGTTGACAAAAAAACTACGATGTTGGTGTTTATGAAAATTTAAGTTAAATATCAATTCAGCATACTCTATTACTTACAATAAAATAAAATCATATTTTATTCCAGACTTGGTCCCTTCATTCACTTGCTCTGATAGTGGATTCCAGTGGCCCAATGTATCGTGGATATGTGGAGCCAACATTATCTCTAGTTCTTACCTTGCTGTTGACAGTTCCACCCTCCCATACAGAAGTTCATCAGTGTTTGGGTAGATGTTTGGGTGCTATAATAACTACTGTTGGCCCTGAACTACAAGGTGAGTAAATTCATCTTAAAATAAAGGGACTAGATAGATAATTACTGTCTTTCAACTTCCTGAATGTCACCATAACGTTGCCTAAAGAAATCTTGTAACAATAATAATAATTACTATGTATTGAATGCTTGCAATTTACTGAACACCTGGAACTCTGCTTTTTACATGTGCTATTTTATTTAATCCCTGCAACAAACCTGTGATGTGAAGGTGATTTGAAGTTATGAGCAGAGAAAACATCTAAGTGAAATGTTATCTGGAGCCCCTTGAAGTCAAAGATAAAAGTGGAGTTCCTTTGGCCTGGAGTGCCATTCAATTGTTCATGGACTTTAGCTTCACTTTTTTTTTAACTCTAAGGATGATAATATTATCTAGTTTTTCTCTGAGGAAGTAGGCTCAGAGAAGATAAGTTACTTAGCTAAGGAGTAGCAGATTTGTGATCCTAAGGCCCATATTCTTACCATGCACTTCCACTGAAATAATTCTACTAATGGTTAAAGTAAACACTCAGGTAAGAAAATTACTGTGAATTTATGCAAAATATATAAGCCACTTTCAGAGCATTCCTTTTTTTCCCCTACCATTTATTAAATCTTTCAATGGATTGGCTTTTTATTTATATTACCTCACTTAATTCTGACAGCAGTCCTGATAAAGGTATATCTCTCTGTTTTACAGATGAAATACTGAGGCTGAGAAAGGTCCAAGGTTTTTGTGTGTGTGTGTGTGTAGCCAATGAGTAGTTGGAATCAGAGGTGAAGCTCAGATAAATTTCCTTTGCCTCTATTCTTAATCACTATGCTATATGGTGCCTCCATTCGGACAGATACTAAAAAAAAAAGACGGAAGTGAAAAAAGAAAAGATCTTAAGGATGAATGGTAGGAATTGAAAAAATGTGATTTAGACATGTCTCTATCTTGGACTCAGTGTCCTCTGAGAAAAGTTGATAGTTCTTTCTTCCAGTGAATGTCACAAGGATGTAGAGAGTATAAATATGTGCCTTTGATTAAGTGTAGGTGTTTACCAAGTACTTTCTGATGAGGCAGTGTGTATTTCAGACTAGAATGTGACTCTTGTGTGAGTCTATGATTTCCTTGTTTGGTCTCTGTTGTATATAAAATTATTTTGCATTGGTAAAAATTTTAAATCACTTATATTTGGCAATTTTAATCTAGACAGTATATAATACTGCAATTTATTTTTCCTACCTTTGTAAAAATTGCCATTAATTTTTTTTTTAAGAAGTAAAACTTTATTCAGAGATGAGCCATTAATCTTGTTGGGAAAATAGGATTTGTCGTTATTATATAATAGATGTGGTATTATTGTTTGAACAGAGAATCAAATACAACAATGATGCGTTTAAAAGAGAGTGTAGTTTATCAGGGGATAAATGTAAAGCTAGCTAAATCTAAGATAGATGCATGATCATCATTCATAAGCAGTTGTGTTTTGAAATCATTTGTATGGATTTTGCAAAATTTTTGTTTTAAAAACAGTCTGAATAGTAATCAGAAATAATTATTTATCTCAAAAGTGACTCCTTTTTTTATTTTGATGAAGTATAGTTGACATGCAATATTATATTCATTTCAGGTGTACAACTGACATACGTATTATGAATTGATTACCACATTACGTCTAATAACCATCTGTCATTGTGTAAAGTTATTATATTATTCACTGTATTCCCTATGCTGTACATTACATCCTTTAAAAAGTGACTTCCTGGGGAATTCCCTGGTGGTCCAGAGGTTGTTAGGACTCCTAGCTCTCACTGTTAGGGGCCCGGGTTGGATCCCTGGTCGGGGAACTAATATCCTGCAAGCCGCGCAGCGTAGCCAAAAAAATAGAATAGAATAGAATTTTCCTTTTCTGAGGTTGGCTTTCAAGGAAAGGAATTTCTGGGATGACTTTCTTATAACAGGGGATAGGCAGGATAGGCAAATTAACTATGGCCCATGGGCCGAATCTGCTCAGATGCCTGGTTTTTTGGTCCTTTTTTTTTTTTTTTAACAGCCTATGAGGTAAGAATGGTTTTAAAATTTTTAAATGGTTATATAGGCACTTACATAATAGAGTAGTGTGGATTTTGCCTCTTGGCTAGCACAGTAAAAAATATTTACTTTTGGCCCTTTAAAGAAAAGTTTGCTGACTCCTGTTCTGTAGGATTTTATTTGCTTGATAAAATGTAAGCTGTCAAAATGTAAGGGGAAAAAAAGTAAGGGCATTTCTTATAGTGATTATTGGTTTAACAATTGCAGTACCAAACCTAACCATAGAGCAAACATGCTAGTTAATGTTAATTCAACGGTTATTCTTTTTTTTTTAATTGAAGTACAGTTGGTTTACAGTGTTGTATTAATTTCAGGTGTACTTTTTTGTTTGTTTGTTTAGAAAGTGGGGTTATTTAGAAGATAATTCTTTTCTAGGGACATTTTTGGTGTTACTAATAAAATCGTTGTACTTTATGTTCTCTTTGACTTTGCTTCTAGGGAATGGAGCAACAATATCCACAATCCGTTCTTCTTGTTTGGTGGGTTGTGCAATAACCCAGGACCATTCAGATTCTCTCGTGCAGGCAGCTGCCATATCTTGCCTTCAGCAGCTTCACATGTTTGCACCACGACATGTCAATCTGTCTAGTCTCGTTCCTAGCCTTTGTGTAAGTATAAAGCTATTTCATTCATTGATTTAATTAGGGAGCCCCAAATTTGTTTCCCAAAAGATCGGACTAGGCCAAAACAAAAAAACATGTTTCCTGGGCTATCCATTCCAGAGTTTCAGCTTAGTAGTCATTTTATGACCATTCATTTTATTCACTGATTTTCTTTTTTACCCTTTAAGAAATATTTTAATGAACTGTTCATTTCTTGGCTAAGAATGTATCATATTTTCAGTCTTTCCCACTCAGAATTTTTTTTCCTAAAGTTTGCTTGTTAACTTCTGAGGATCTGTTACTATCATCACAGTTGTTAATTGATTCACTGAACAAATATTTATTGAGAGGTTGCTATATGTCAGGAACTGTGCAAAGTACTAGGGATACATTTGAGGATGAGACAAGATGACGCCTCTGTCATAATGGAGTTTATAGTTTAAAGGGAATATGGTCAACAATGATTATTTACAAGTAAGTGCTAGAAGAGGCTACAGGACAGCAAATAACAGGGGAGCCTATCATAACCCAGGCATTCAGAAAAGATTTCCCTGAAAAAATGATACGTGAGGTGTGAACTGTAGGTAGGATAAACAGGACTTAGTTTGGGGAAAAGCATGACGTTAGAGTAACAGCACTTATTTTTAGGCAGAGGGAAAAATATGTGAAAGGCCCTGAGATGAGAAGGAAGGGATGCACTTAAGGAACCTTTTAGTCAGTGTGGTTAAGGCTAAGAGAGAAGAGGGGGAGGTGGGTCATAGGGTCACAAGATGAAGCTGGACAATTAGCCAGGTGACACATCTTGCGGACTTTCTAGATATGTTAAAACTTTGGACTTTATTCTGCAAGTGATTGGGAACCATTAGAAGGAATTCCACAGGGGAGTAACATGATCAGATTTGCACTTTTTACATTTCGTTATTGCTGCATAGTGGCAAATGGACTCTACAGGGTAGGAATTATGGTGGTCTAGGGATGGAGAGCAAAATGACTTTTCCAAGTTAGTAGCAATGGGAATGGGGAAAAATAGATGGATTTGAGTGATATTTAGGAAAAAGGATTGATAGAATTTGTTGATTAATTAAGGGATAGAGGAAGGATGTGACCCAGGTTTCTGACTTGAGCAAAATAATGTAACTTCCTGAGATTGGCAACACTGGAATAGGAGAAGGTCTGAAAGAGTGGATATCATTAATTCAGTTTTAGACATTTGAATAGTTACACGGACCTGGAGCTCGGAAAAGAGAAGTCTGGTTGGAGAGGTTCACTTGGGAGGCATGAGCATTTAGATGGTAAAGACATAGGAGTAGATGAGATTGCCAGGAGAGAGTGCTGAATGAGGAACCCAGTATATAAAATTTAGGAAAGGAAAAAGAGTCAGCAAAAAACATGAAAGAGCAGTCAGAGAGTTAAAAAGGGAAATAGAGGTTGTGGTGTTCACAGATGCCAGGTGGAGTAGCAGAGTGGTCAGCCATATCAAATATTGTCAAGAGATCAAATGAGATGACAGCTACAGTGTGTCCTTTGACTTTTGTCACATGGTGTCCTTAGCAAGGGCTCATCTGGTAGAGTGGTACAAATGGAAGCCCAAATATACCGGTTACATATGGAATATGAACAGGAACTTCTTTCCAGAAGTTTGACTGTAAAGGAGAGGACAGAGGATAGAAAATAGGTCAAGTGGGTGATGGGGTCAAAAGAGATGCTTTTACTTCTACAGTCGTGAGAAGAGTGAGCGTGTTTATATGTTGACAAGATGGAGCCAGTAGGGTGGGAGAGTTAAAGGTGTAGGACAGAGAAGGAATAGTTAATCCCCCAAGGTTTCCAGTGGCACAGTTTTGAGGACACACGTAGGGGGGTATCTCTTCCAGTGCAAAATGAAGAAAGGAGGAGAGGATCTGTGCAGACACAGGTGGGTTTTGGATTTGGTGACAGGAAGTTGAGGGAGTTATTATATAATGACTGTTACTTTCTTAATCCGGTAATAGGGAAGATCGAGTTCTGTGAATGAGGGGGCAAAAAGGAGGATCAGAAGTTTGAGGAGAATGGGATGTGGGAGATTGAAGTAACTGCAGAAATAAAAGATGCTGTGATAGTTCCGAGGGTTCACTGGAGGTTAGTGACCCTCCGTCGTGTGATTCATGATGGTACCAGTGCATCTAGTTGTGAGATTTTTCTCCAACAGCTGTAAACATCTTAGGTGCAGGCATTGAGCAGATATGCTGATACATTCATAGTTGGACTTTGGCCAAGCAGATTCACTTAAATGACAGCAGGATGGGGGAGGGAAGGATATTAACAAGACAGTGCTGAAATGATGGGTTATGGAATCTCATTTGGGTGAGGGAGGAAGGTAAAGACAAGAGGAGCAAGAAGGGCACCATAGAGGTAACCGTGGGAGAATATTGTTGAGGAAAGGGAAGAGAAGGTTATCCAGGAGGAGGTGAAGGAACTGAAAGACCAAGATCTTAGCCATTACGTCTGCTGTGTTATATTTAGCTTTACTCAACAAGATTTGCTCCTTTTCACCATAGACAGGAGGGAACTGAATCAGTCCCAGACCATCAAGGTGTGCTGCAGGGTGGAAACCAGATGCACATGAAATGTTTACAGAGAACATCCACAAAGAAAATAGTCAACTAATAGTATACACTAGATTGCATTCTGCAACAAGATATGTACCATCCTGCCAAAAGCCATGGCCTAATGCCAAGTTCTGAGGGCACAGTTGGCATCTCTTGAGCAAGGTGGACTTGTTACATGATACAGCTCTAATAGGCAACTGATAAGTGTGATGAAGATGCAGACACACACTCCTCAAATTGTCTGCTTCCTCTCTCCATTTTTTTCCTCCTTAAATGTAATTATTCTGTGAAAGTTGACCTTATGAGATGGAGCACATTTAAGATGATCTGGTCAAGTAATAACATGAATTTCTTTATCTCAGTGGAGGTTATCAGTAAGCCGTGGGGAACACAATGAGTTTCCTATGTGTTAACGCAGATAATGTTTCCAAAATGATTTCCGTAGCACATCAAGGGTTTTATTACAAGGCATGTTGGAGTACTTTCCTGAACCTCTTCCAAAAAACTGGTGGGAAGGAGATGGCATGGCAGATAAAGATGAGACAGAGGGCCACTCAAGTGGCTAACTTGTTTGCACGTTGCCAAATGCCCTTCGAGCTGTATTCATTACCAAATCTTTGACACTCTCTAAAAATCAGTCCACATATGGATTCATCCAAATTAGTGAAATCAGTGATGATTTTTATCAATTTCATGTTCGTCTCTACTCAGTCATTGCCACCAGAAATGGCCGTATCATGTGATACCACGTGTAATACCTAACACAAATGAAATATGATTTTTTTTCAGCAAATGTATTAAGAGGTAAGTTTCACCATAGTAATCTTTATTAAACGATCTAAAAGTATTAAAATGTATCTAATGATAGAACTGTTCAAAATGTGTTTTTGAAAGAACAACCACCACTCTGAATTAGTGTTATTTCCCTCCTGGCAAGTGGGTGCTTTTTATACCATGTGACCAGTCATTCTCCTGTGCAGATTTATTCCACACATGGCATTTACGTCATCTGGGAAAATTATAGGAGATGTCAGTGAGAGGAAAACTTGAGCTGAATGCCCATGTCGTCAGTGACAGAGCAGGGATATCCAGTTGACCATGATATAAGTATATGGCAGGCACAGAAGGGATAGGATAGCAAGGTGACATAAAGTTTAAATAACAGAGCTTTTTATAGGAAGGTAGAGGTCTTAATGTAGGAGCAAGCAGCACACAAATTCCTAAGGTTTGTGGAATGTAAGAAAAAAAAAAAACAGCTTCGGAAAACAATGAGGCATAATCTACAAAAAGTTGAAAGTGTGCATACAGTATAACCCAGCAACTCCACTCTAAAGTAAATACCTGACAGAAATGCATGTACATGTGTGCAAAAAACATGTACAGGAACGTTCATTGCTTGGTTATTCATACTAGCCAAAACCCAGAAACAACCTAAGTGTCCACCAATCAGCAGAGTGGATAAATAGTGATATAATTCTTCAATAAAACATTACACAACAATAAAAATGAATGAACTGTTACATGGAATCACATGGATGAATTTCACAGACATACTGCTAAAAAGAAACCAGACACAGAAGAGAAGAGACTTCATGGTTCCATTTATATAAAATTCAAGAGCAAATCTAAACCAAGCTATACTGATGGATGTCACAGTAGATTGTGATTATGTCTAAGCAGCTAGGAAGTCTGCACGAAGCCATATATTTTTATCAAATTTAATATGGTTTATTCCTGACATTTTGTGGATTTTACCAGGGAGTGTCAAGGGAAAGTTTTCAAACAAATACAACTTTGTTGTTACCTGGTTTACAGTGGCTGCAAGACACCATTAATGATAATTTGCATCTCTAATATCAGAGATGTTAAAATGGGGTGGGAGAGTACATCTCAGAATCATTGAAATTGAGTTTTTGAAAACACTTTGTAAACCTTAAAATGTTTTATTTCTTTCACTTTGATTCTGCTAGTCAGCATTTGTTGAGTGTATTTTCTTAGCTATAATTCTATTTAGTTGTAATTAAATTTATGGTGTTCTGCTTCATATATAGTTAATGCTTTGGTCTTACCACAGTTGTGTAAGATAGAGGTAAGGTGGACATTGTCCCCACTGTACAGATAAAAAGGCAGAAACTCCGAGATACTTGTTCTTCCCATCTCATATGATCATGCTTAACTTTTCTAATTATAGGATATTTGCCAGTTCCAAAACGTCTTTATTTTCAGGAAGAGACGTGAAGAAAATATATTCTGTTGAAAAAAATCTGATCTGTCAGGTTTTCTCTCCTCAGTTATATTTTCTTTTTTTAATACTTGGCATAATTTCATGGGCTGTGAATTTTACACGAAAATAAGTTACAAATGCTATATTAAGAGCATAAAAATATATTATCTAGCATTGTGAAGGAGTTATGTATTCTACATCACTTATTTATTATTTTATTCCCCCCCATCATTTCTGGATGAGATTCTTTCTAAAATATATTACTTACTTCCTTGCTTAAAAAGCAGCACATGGGGGCTTCCCTGGTGGCGCAGTGCTTGAGAGTCCGCCTGCCGATGCAGGAGACGCGGGTTCGTGCCCCGTTTCGGGAAGATCCCACGTGCCGTGGAGCGGCTGGGCCCGTGAGCCGTGGCCGCTGGGCCTGCGCGTCCGGAGCCTGTGCTCCGCAAATGGGAGAGGCCACAACAGTGAGAGGCCCGCATAACGCAAGAAAAAAAAAAAAA
>NW_006796238.1:105213-127317 GCF_000442215.2 Lipotes vexillifer
AAAAAAAAAAAAAAAAAAAAAAAAAGCAGCACATGGAACATAATATTTTCTCAGTGAGTCAGATTTATAGTAATAGTGATAATAGCTAACATTTATTGAGTAATTACCATGTGTCAGCCACTGTTCTAAGTAAAATACTTACTTTAACTTATTTTATTTTCACTATATCCCTGTGAAGAATTACTATCCCCATTTCACATATGGGCAAACAAGGCACAGAGAAGTTAAGTAACTTATCTAACTTGTCTAATCACACAGGAGTAAGTGCAGAGCCAAGATTCAAATCCAGTCTGGCACCTGGAGCCTGAGCTCTTAATTATTATGCAGTACTGCCTCTTATCCTTTACTTCATGTATTAGAGTGTACTATATTGATTCTTTCACGAACTTGTGAGATTAAAAAAAAATGCTATACCGAAAGGATCCATTTTGCAGTTCTTTTCAGATATTTATGTTTGCTTGATTTTGGTTTTTTATTTTACTATACACCCCCCTTTGCTTTAAATTCTTACTCTGTGTTCTGCCCCCTAACTGTTCATTGACTACAGTTAATCTCTGTGCACTAAAAAAATTTCATTGACAGAATTTAGTACGACCATGTGTAAAATAAGATGTGCAAAAGATCTTTCTGGGTTTTAATCTAAGTATATTTTGTGATCTTTAGTGCCCAAGTCTTGGGGCAGTTATTTTATAGGCTACTAAAATATTCTTTATACATTTTATTGGTAGTACTATTTATTGAAAAGGCCATTATTTGGCTATATCTTAAACAACTGAGGTGGTTAAATGAAGAGCCTCTTCACAAGTAAGGTGTTCATATATATTCATTAGGCAAGTGAGATTACAGCTTTTTTTTAAGAAAAGTCTAAAACTGTTGTGGTTTACAGGTTCACTTATGTAGTTCCCATTTGTTACTTCGACGAGCAGCTGTGGCATGTCTCCGGCAGCTTGCACAAAGAGAAGCAGCTGAAGTATGCGAATATGCCATGAGCCTAGCAAAAAATGCAGGGGACAAAGAGAGCAGTGGTACTAGTAAGTTATATTATTGGTCAATATTCTTTTTGTTTAAGTATTTTAACATTTCAAATGAGTATTACTTATTAAATAACATTTTTGCATTGAAATATGGTCAATTTTCTTATTCTTTTAGGTAAAATAAAACTGTTACCACTTTTAAAATTCCCATGTAGTTTTCTTGGTAACTTTACATTTTTACCTTTTTTAGAATTTCATAGCTGAAAAAAATTTTTTGTAGCATTTAGTATCAGGACACTTCCGCCATCCCTTGAGAATGTTTTAGCTATATAAGGGATGACTAACTCTAAGGATATTGCCTTGTATCATTAGTAGGCTTCTGAAAAGAGAAATTATTTATTTTAGGGTTACCTGAAAGCTTCCAGTCTTTGACAGTAGTTAACCTTTTGTGATGTAACTTTTCCTTGAAGAAGGTAAGACCAAAGTATCCAGTAAAACTGTGAAATGTCAATAGATGTTTGGGTAACGAAAGGTGGATCTTCGCTTTCTTCAGTTCTTTTTGCTTTTGGGAGAGTTTTAAGTATAGCTTGAATTTGTAGCTGGTCTTCTGATTCTAGGGATAGGTGGTTTGGGAACTTTTTCAGAGCTTGACAGAGATTTCCCCTATTGTGAGAGAAAAGTTTTACTTATAAGAGCTTCCTAATGCATAGAAGTTGCTTGGATACTAAGAAGCAACATACGAAAATAACTTCAGTTTTAGCATAGTGTAATAAGAGCTCTATTAACAAGCATACTGTACTGTAGAATGTAAAAGAAGTTTATTATAAAAGTCTAACAGTAAATGTTACTGCTTTTTGGAGAGAAAACATAGCACCAAAAGTAGTTACAGAATTCTCCTGAATACATGTAAAATTTCAAAACTTCTAGATGTCAGTCACCATAATCAAAATTGAAAGAGACAAACTAAGAGAGGGAAAGATAGTTTCAAAATATGCTAACTGTATTAAAATGTGCGCATTTATATTTTAATATTTTTAAAGCTTTTACAAATTAGTGTGCCAGGGGGCCTAAAACCACCCCCCAGTTTTGATGGTTTGCTAGGACTCAGCGTATAGTCACGCTTATGGCTGTGATTTATTACAGCAAAAGGATACAAGGCAAAATCGGCAAAGGGAGAGGATAAATGGAGTGAAGTCTAGAGCAAACCAGACACAAGCTTCCAAGAGTCCACTCCCCATGGAGTCACACAGCAAGGAGCTGTGACAACAGATGTGAAATGTTGTCTGCTAGCGAATCTTGCTAGATACTCAGTGCCCAAGATTTTTCTTGGGGACTGGTCAAATAGGCATTGTCTGCCTGGCATATACCAAAAGTTCAGACTCTCAGAAGGAGAGCAGATGTTGAGCATAAACTATATTGTTGGTACAGATGATTTAGGCACAGTAAGCCACTTTTATCAGGAAATGATGGGAACCTTCCTGAAACCCAGTGCCCGTAATATCAGGCCTTAATAGGGTAGTCTCGGACCTGCTATGGTAACTCTTTTATGCATCTGTAAAAATCATGAGAGCACACAAAAGAGGTGTTTTATCAAAGGAGAAATATCAACATATGAAATACCTTTAACCTCTAGTGATTGAATAGTTGCAAGTTAATACAATCGTAAGATAGCATTTTTCTTCTATAAAGCTGACTGATAATAAAATAATGATTTTAACCAGTGTTGGGGGAGATATGAATAAAAGAGAAATTTCTTATACTGCTGATAGAAATGTAAAGTCATACAGCTTTTCTGGAGGATTTTTTTGTCAGTATATCCTCAAAGTTTTCAAGCTGTGCTTACCCTTTGACCTAGCAATTCCTTTTTTAGGAATTTATCCTCAATGGTTAATCAGTTAATGTACTCCTAATTCAATGGTTTGCTATGTAGTCATGAAAATTCACGTCGTGGAAGCAAAATTCTTGATACGGGAAAATATTCACTGTATACTGCTAAGTGAAAAATAGGCCTCTGTGCCTAATCTGTCTGTAATGTTCCCTCCTTGGAACCTTCCCTTTCCTACTGACTTTGAATTCCCCTCACTGTGGCTATTTTCTGCAAACCTCCCCTTATTCTGTCTTTGGAGTGACTCAGTTTTAAAAAGCCACTTTTCAGCCCTCACCCTCTATATCACTCTCTTCAAGGTTCAGAGGGCTTTGGACTTCGGGGAGCCTAATAGTATTCATTCTTAAAGGCTGCCAGTTGTTCTACTCCTCCTGTTTATAAGAATAAAAAGAGTTTCAGGTAAAGCAAGAAATTTAAATACTATTTCATAACAACTTTTGATTGGGCAGGATTTTCCCTTTTTTTTTTTTTTTTTGAGGTACGCGAGCACAGGCTCCAGACGCACAAGCTCAGCGGCCATGGCTCACGGGCCCAGCCGCTCCGTGGCATGTGGGATCCTCCCGGGCCGGGTCACAAACCCGCATCCCCTGCATCGGCAGGCGGACCCCCAACCACTGTGCCACCAGGGAAGCCCCTTTCCCAATTTTTAAATAAACTTTTAGGATATAATCTATTTATAATTTGTGTTCTAGCTTTATAGATTTGTAAAATCTGAACTAGAAGACTAAAATAAGTTTCAATTCGTTCACCCAACATGTATAGCAATAATTTTTCCAGACTATTAAAAAATGTCTCTTTCCGGGGCTTCCCTCGTGGCGCAGTGGTTGAGAGTCCGCCTGCCGATGCAGGGGACACGGGTTCGTGCCCCGGGCCGGGAAGATTCCCCCATGTCGCGGAGCGGCTGGGCCCGTGAGCCATGGCCGCTGAGCCTGCGCGTCCGGAGCCTGTGCTCCGCAACGGGAGAGGCCACAAGAGTGAGAGGCCCGCATACCGCAAAAAAAAAAAAAAAAGTCTCTTTCCCACACTATTTGTTGTTAAAATCAAATATATATTTAATGAGCATTCCCTGGAGATTTGTTTAAAATACCACAGAATAAACAGTCTTAAAGATCGGGGTTTTTAGCTTTATTGTCAGATAAAATTCTAATTCTAAAGATAGGTAAATTGGAGACCATAGTTAAATTGTGTATATAGCTAGCTGGTTTTGTTGTTATTGTGAATTTACATGTAAATCATGGTCTTTAACATAATTGTTACCTGTAGTATTCGATAAAATCCTATACAAGTTCATTTGTAAAAATTGTTTTTCAGATGTAAGTCCTTTTGCACCTGGAGTTAGTTCTCGAAGTGATGTCCATTGCCGGCACCAGGGTGTTAATATAACAGAAACTGGTCTTGAGGGACTTCTTTTTGGAATGCTAGACCGGGAGACAGACAGAAAATTATGTTCTGATATTCATGATACTTTGGGACATATGCTGTCATCACTGGCTGTAGAAAAACTTTCCCATTGGCTAATGCTTTGTAAAGATGTCCTAGCAGCTTCTAGTGGTATGTATTTAATATATAAAATATATTCTTAAGATAATGAAAATTATTTAATTTTGATATATATCTATAGATATATACCATGTATAGATATAGATGCATATATAGATATACACCATATATAGATATATTTAGATACATATATTACATTACAGATACATAGAGCTTACATTTTAAAATACTAATAATTTTTAATCTGTGAATCCCTGTAAAATGTTGAAGATTAAATTATATTACAAACTAATGAACTTTGGTTATTTTTGACAAATGACTAAGTTCAAACTAATTTTCATATATAAAAATCCCAGGCTACTCTGTCATTTGACATAAGATGTAAAACTAGTGAAATATATAAAATATTTTTATGTTATTCTTTCCCTGGTTTTTTAATTTCTATTTTTATTTATTTTTTAAATTAAATATATTTATTTTAAGGAGAAACTTTATATGGCTATCATAAAGAGAACAACCATCATAGCTTTACATAAAAGCAAAGTCATTGTGAAAGTACATACAATGAAGACAAAACAATATTATTGAATTTCAAGTTGAAAACTGTTGGCTGCTATCTTTTAAAATTTTTTATTTATTGTAAATTTTTATATAATTTTTAAAGATTACTTTCCATTCACAGTTATTACAAAATTATTGGCTCTATTCCCCATGTTGTATAATACGTCCTTGAGTCTGTCTTACACCAAATAGTTTGTACCTCCCACTCCCCCTCCTTGGCTTTTTATTGATTGTTTAAAAGAAAAACCCTGCCAATTCTACTGTTTTCTACTGGTTTTAAATTAGATATCATCAAACAGTACTATTTCTAAAGCATCGTTTTTGCTGTATGTAAGGTTGTTATAATATGCTTTTATTTTTGTTACAGATATGAGTACTGCAACTCCCTTAAGTAGTGGAAAAGATGAAGAATTTGAAAAGAAAGATGAGATGGATGATGATACCATGTTTACCACACTAGGAGAAGAAGATAAATCAAAGCCCTTTGTGGCACCTCGCTGGGCCACCCGAGTATTTGCTGCTGATTGCCTGTGTCGAATCATCAATTTGTGTGAGAATGCAGACCAGGCTCACTTTGATCTTGCTATGGCACGTTCTGCTAAACTGCGAAACCCTACAAGTAAATTAAAAATCAGTACTTCTTTTCCCCAGAATATTTTTATAGGTTTGAAATATTTTACTGCTTTGTAATGTGCTTTAGACTATGCCTTTCATTTATTGTACGTTTTCTTGCCTTTTACCTTTGTTTTCTGTCCTCTCTACATACTGTCCAACTTCTGATCCCTATTGGGAAGATAAGTTGAGGAAAGCAGTCCAAAGTTATATATCTATCTATCTTAAGATATATTTATCTTAATCACTTGCCCTAAGGATAGTGATGGTCCTAAGCATAATGATGGCAGTAACTTATGTTTCCTTGGTACCTTATCCTACTTTTAGCAAAAGTTTAAGGTGAATAAATAAAGTGAGTTTGGCAATCCCCAGCCTTGGAGAATGTCAGAATTCATGAATGCCATGGCAGATTTCAAACTCTCAGATTTCAGAACTGCTATTGGGTATTTTTGAAAAGGTGAAAACTGTTTATTACTGAAACCTTTTACTTTTTGATCATTTGTAAGCTTTTATACTGTATATCCCCTGGATCAAATATTATAGGGAATTTACAAAGAGATCATCAGGCCAGTATCTTCACTTACAAATGAAGAACCCAGAGAAGCTGAGAGAGGTGGTAGAGTAAGAGACTGTCTTATCTTATGCTTTGTTGTCTCTTCGTCATCATGTCATTTTTTAAAATATCTGAAGACACATCTTATATGTTATCTGTATTGAAGTCTATATGTTAAAAATGCCTTTCAGTTTACTTTGTTGTGTATAAGAAGCAGTAAAACTCACAAATGGACTAAAAAACAGAAAGTAAAACAGTATTATACTATGTATAAAATTGGAATCTGAATATAGGGTACCAGCAAAGCACAATATGTTGTGAACAGGGTGTCTTTAATCATGTCATTATTCATCAGATATTTACTGAATCTTGTTTTTTACTTCCCATTGGGGATCCAAAGAAGAAAAAAACATAGTCCTTGTTCTTGAAGAATTTCTAGTCTAGAAGAAAAAGAGACAAAGTTATCACTCAAAAATAATCATATATCCCAATAGTGGAAGGATAGAGTACTTTGGGAACATAAAAAACTGCTACTCATTTCCTGAAGAGCCAGGGAAGACCTCACAGAAGGGATTATTTTGAAGCTGGGTTTTAGAGGCAGAGAGAGGGTTTTCCAGGTAGAAGAGGCTGGATGTATTAGTTTTCTATTGTTGCTGTAATAAATGACTGCAAACTTAGTGGCTTAAAATAACAAGTTTATTAACTTACAGTTCTGTGGGCCAGAAGATCCCAGAATGCAATAAACCTCTGTCAGTCCCCTAATTCTCTCCCCATTTTGGAGTTTCTGCCCAGTGCCCCTTTCTTCTCCCCCATGTTAGGAGTTCATCACCTTGGATTTTGGAAAGAGATAGAGGTCTTGATTTGAGAGAGGGTGTAGGTAGAGACTGTGTAGAGAAGCAATAGCAGTTTCATTCTGGGAACAGTTGCCTTGCTTTTAAGCTTTGATAGGACTGATCTAGGGCAGCCTTTAAGGCTAAAAGGAAAAAGGCTTCCCTTTTCTACATTTTGTCCTTATAAAAATCTTTTCCAGAGTAGAGGTTGGTAAACTACAGCTTGCAGTCCAAATCCAGCCTGCAGTCTGTTTTTATAAATAGTGTTATTGGAGCACAGTGTAACCATTTGTGTACATATGGTCTTTGTACATACTACAACAGCAGAGTTGAGTAGTTATGTTAGAAATTACATGGCCAGCAAAGCCAAAAATATTTACTGTCTGTTTTTTTACAAAAAAAATTTGCCAACCTCTGCTGACAAAAAAATTACAGACTCTTTTGGGGAAAATTATGATAATCAATTATTTTGCTTCAGATGTTAGTTTACAATGTCGTCAGTGTTATTGTATAAAGGTTTACCAATACTCTTGAGAGATTATGATACGGAAACTTTCTTGAAAGTGTATCTTTGTTATTTTAAACATGGTGAAATATGTGGATCATAAATGCTTTTTTAAAGAAGTTTATTTATTCCGTATTTTTATGTGATTACACTTAATTTTGGAAATGTTTTCCTTTTTGCCTTCTATTTTTAGATGACCTCTTGGTACTTCATCTCTCTGACCTGATTCGCATGGCATTCATGGCTGCAACCGATCATAGTAACCAGCTGCGGATGGCTGGGCTCCAAGCACTTGAAGACATTATCAAGAAGTTTGCATCTGTGCCTGAGCCAGAATTTCCAGGTCATGTGATTCTGGAGCAGTATCAAGCCAATGTGAGATATTTTATTTGTTTCAAAATTAAAACTGATCTTTTGAAAAGTGAAGATTAAAGAAGTGAAGATCCCCTGGAGAAATATATTTGGACCTATAACCTATTTATTCATGTAGAATGCATATCTTTACTCCCATTGCCTGTTAACACAGTTTGAATCAATTCACAGGTGAAGAAACAGTTGTATAAAACTTGTCACTATTTTTAAGTCATGATGTAGTATTAGTGATAAAACTAGAATAGATGTTCCAGCCTGGCTTTCCAGTCTTATGTTTAGATATTTAGCCATGCCATTTAAAAGATAAAAGGAACATTTAAAGAGTGTTGTGGATTTACTGCTGTTATTTTATACGCCAAGACTTGATAAGCATTTTTAAAAATAAAAAGCAATTGCCTTGGGACTTCACTGGTGGTCCAATGGTAAAGAATCTGCCTTCCAATGCAGGGGACGCGGGTTCGATCCCTGGTTGGGGAACTAAGATTCCCACATGCTGCAGGGCAAGTAAGCCTATGCACCACAACTACTGAGCTCATGGCCTCAAGTAGAGAGCCCATGTGCTGCAAGCTGTGAGCCCACGTGCTCTGGAGCCTGTGCACCACAGAGAAGCCTGCACGCCACAACGAAAGATCCCGCATGCCGCAACTAAGATCCCATGTGTCGCAACTAAGACCCAACACAGCCAAAAATTAATAAATAAATTTTTAAAAAAGCAATTGCCTCTTGTATGCTGAAGGATAAATTAACTTTTAATAATAGTGAAAAATATTACTGAAAAAATTGTATACTTTCAAAATATTTTTTTATTATATTCTAAACAGAGATATACTTGTTTCCCCTGAAATTTATGCCTATATTTATGTTCTTCAAAAGAGGCACAATAGATATAATCCTAGTATTGGATTATGTGAAGGCAAAAAAAACTTATGTTAGTAAGAAAAGAACGAACTTGTTTTTTTCACTGTGATTATACCAAAATCTTGGCTCTAGATGCATCATACTTCATCTAAAATCTGTGTTCAAACATACACAAAATTAAAAAGTGTGGATAATGTATAGTCCATTTTTTTCCATCATAAGTATAGGTAAAGAAGCTATACTTTCTAGGCCAAATGGCTGTAGAAAACCTGTATATAATTATTTACTCCCAAATACCCAACCTATCAGAATGAAGGTCTTTTTTAAAAAATCTTTCTATTTAGAAATAATTTCAAATGTACAGAAATAATTGCAAGAATAGTACAAAGAAACCTGTCTTATATCCTTCATCCTTCATTCATATTTGCCAATTGAGAATTTTGCCTCATTTCCTTTAACATTGATTTTTTTCTCTTTCTCTCTACACTCAACACATATACACACACACATTCTCTCACTCTCTCACTTTTTTTTTCATAAACCATTTAAAAGTAAATTATCTAAATCAGGTATCTTTACCTAGTGTGATGGAAGAAATCTCAAATTAGGAGTTGACTATATTTAATTCCTTATTCAGCTCCTACATATTAAATGTAATATATCTAAGAATCTGTGACTGATACTGGCTTATTAAAACTAAAGCTCTAAGCAGGCTGGACCCGGTTAGTACTTGGATAAAAAAAAACTAAATCTCATATTTCTTCACTTATTACTGTGACAACAGTACATTAATATTTCTTGAGCAACCTTCTTTTAAAGCGTCTCTTTTTGAGGTGAAATGATTTTTAAGGTCTTTTAGTGACTGTGAATTTTTAGTACTACTCAGTTATTTAAAGAAATTGAGCCTTTAATCTTAGTTATGTGAGATTCACCCATGAAGTAAATACTATTAGAAATATGTTCAGGAATATAGATAGAAAAAAAATAGCAGTTTTCTGTTATCTCTGGGAACGTGGCTTTGTCATAAAATCCTATTTACTATTAAAAATAAATGAAAAAGAAATAAGATTAATTGCCTGTTTGGTATAGGATCCTACAGATTGGATAATGATAATCTCCTGGAAAGCAAAAGAAGAATGGTATAATTGAGTTTATTGTCACCAAAAAGAGAGATAAAAAGGAAAGGAACAAAGATGTGTTTTGTGTGTTTTCATCTCCAAAGACACAAAAGGTTTACTACTTATCTTTAAAAATAAAATGCTTGTATTCATTTTTCTAGGTGGGAGCTGCTCTAAGACCAGCCTTTTCACAAGATACTCCATCAGACATAATAGCAAAAGCTTGCCAGGTAAGAAGAAAAATAGAATTTTCAATAGTTATCTTCTGTAAATTTATAGATATCTTAGAATTTCACTTCCGAGAGAGAAAAATCAAATAGTATTTATTTATTTTTTTTGCAGTATGTGGGCCTCTCACGGTTGTGGCCTCTCCCGTTGCGGAGCACAAGCTCCGGACACGCAGGCTTAGCGGCCATGGCTCACGGACCTAGCCGCTCCGTGGCATGTGGGATCTTCCCGGACCGGGGCACGAACCCGTGTCCCCCGCATCGGCAGGCGGACTCTCAGCCACTGCGCCACCAGGGAAGCCCCAAATAGTATTTATTTTTATCTCAGAAATACAACAGTGACAGTTTTCTTTTTTATTCTGTGTGAAATGATGAAGTACTAACTATTAATCACATTTTTTTTTTGCTGTTGCTGAGGACGAGACTTTGGAATACATAGCTCTTACATTGTCCAGTAGTCAGTGGAGATGCAAAGTCATAAGAGGGACTAGAATAAAAGTAAAATCTCAAAATCTACAATCATTGAAGAATATATAGTAATAATAAATAGGTAATAAAAGGGTTTTTGACCACAGGTTGTGAAAATTCTACAAGTTTCTGTGTATTAAATTATCCTAAAGACAATTTCACAATATGGAAGTTTTATTGCAAAAGTAATTCCAGGGGATTATTCTCATATTATTTTTTCTGAAGAGAGTTACAGAAGCACCTGTGTTCCTACACCTTTAATAGGTTCATCTTTTTCATGCTCCGTCCTGAAAAAGGATTTGTGCATTAAGCTCTAATCTTTCCAAAAAATCCAATTCTTTGTCTGCTAACCTAAGGATAGAAGAGAAGCAACTCCATCCTTCTCAGTTTTCTGGAGTACTGGGCTGTAGTCCATCTTTATTGCTTAGAATTCAGTCAAGCTACATGTGTCCTCTATGCAGAGAATGTTCTGCTGTTTGCAATGATAGGTTTGAAATTCTGACTTTGATTACTCTGTGGCTCAATGAGTTGCCTCCTCCTTCTGTTAGAATTTATTTCTCTGAAGCCTGCTGTCTTAATGGTGGCCTGCAGAGAAATGAACTCTTTCCACCAACAGCAGGCCAGAGAGAGAAGAGGAAGCCTTGTTTAAGACAGAAGTCTGTGGATCATGGTACAAACCTTGGAGTTAGAGTAGGTTAAGTCATTTAGATTGGGATACTGGCACACAAACATCAGAAATCACAGTCATGTATAATTAAATGTATTATGGTAGTGTTTCAGATCATAATATTTAAGCAGACAAAACATCCTATAAAGCTCCTGATCATCAGAAAGGCAAAAGCTATTAGAATTTCATCTTGTGAATGAGTAGTATGAAAATTTCCTATTACTGAATTTTCCTTAAACTTCTTATTTCTTGGACTTCCCTGACAGTCCAGTGGTTAAGACTTTGCCTTCCAATGCAGTGCAGGTTCAATCCCTGGTCAGGAAGCTAAGATCCCACATGCCTTGCAGCCAAAAAGCCAAAACATAAAACAGAAGCAATATTGTAACAAATTCAATAAAGACTTTAAAAATGTTCCACATCAAAAAAATCTTAAGAAAAAAAACACTCCTTATTTCTTATGTGGCCCTACCTGCTTTCTGAACTTTCTTCTTTTCTAGTGGCAGGCTTAAATTTTTGATCTCCTGCCCTTCTGTTTCTGGGAGGAAACCTGGTTTTGAAATAGCTGGAGCATTGGGTTGCAAGTTTCTTTCTTTAAGGTTACCGAAGAAGTTGGCTTCAGGCAGATCTTGAAACATGGCATCCCAGATTGTTCACTAGAGTAAACATCATGTTGAACCTGAAAATCAAGTAATTCTTAGATATTATAGGAAAACCCTCAAATGTTTTCAATTGAGGACAGTTGGGGACAGTAATCAGTAGGTTAATAAATCATTTAAAGCAGCATTGGAATCATAAACATAATACATACTTTAGATATTTTATTTCAGTCTAAAATTTGTAAGTGTACATTCATTCACCACTCTTTTGATATAAGGCCAGAGTCTTTTCTCTAAGTATGATTTTGCTGATTCAGTTTTGCTTTGTCTTTCTTCATAAACCAAACCTATAATGCAGTATCTGCAGTTTCTGGTTTCATGTTCTTTAAAGTGGAGAAGGTATTTAGGTTTTTGCAAAGCAAACTTAGCACCAAATTCTCGATTTTGACAGTTTCCCCCAACTTTCAGTTATATTTCTACCAAAATTCACAGAAATATTAGCAAATATCTCCAAAATGTTGTTATTTTCCTTAAGAATACCAGCTCTTTATTTTCACACTTATATTTAATCTCTTTTCACTTTAAATTTCATTATATTTTCAGCACTGTTGTGGCTGGTATTTTTTTTTTTTTTGCCAACAGTATTGGTAACAAGCAGTTTTTAAATGTCCTTATTGAATTTTATTTAATTTAGTTTTGAATTCTTTGAGAATAAGATTATTATAAGAGAATGAAGTAGTTTACATATATATTTATTCTCAACTTTTTAAACGTTTCAAATATAGGAACACAATCCATTAACCATGATTCAGTATCCAAATGCTCTGAAAACCAAAAGATTTTTCATAATTTATTTGATAACAAAGCCTGAACTGACTATACTCACCTGGCCCTGACATGAAGCTGAGTGAGACGATAGTAATGATTGATTTCTTTAAAAAAAAAAAAAAAAAAAAAAAAAAAATTTATTTATTTATTTTTGGCTGGGTTGAGCCTTTGTTACTGCATGTGGGCTTTCTCTAGTTGCGGTGAGCAGGGGCTGCTCTTCGTTGCGGTGCATGGGCTTCTTATTGCGGTGACTTCTGTTTGTTGCAGAGCACAGACACTAGGCGCGCGGGCTTCAGTAGTTGTGGCACACAGGCTCAGTAGTTGTGACTCACGGGCTCTAGAGCACAGGCTTAGTAGTTGTGGCACACGGGGTTAGTTGCTCCACGGCATGTGGGATCTTCCTGGACCAGGACTCAAACCCATGTCCCCTGCATTGGCAGGCAGATTCCTAACCACTGCACCACCAGGGAAGCCCAGCCCCTTCCATCTTGACATTCTTCCTTTGGTTCCAGTATCACCACACTTGCCTGGTTGTCCTATTGCTTTTCTGGTGTTTTCAGTTTCTTATTCTACTTGTCCCTGAAGTATATTTTCCCTGTGTTCTGTCCTTAAGGCTTTTTTTTTTAATACCTCAGTCCTTGAAGAAAGTTACCTAGAACCATCGGTTTAGTGATCACCTTTGTGTGGAGAATTCCTAGATCGACCTAGTTACCTCTGTCTTTGCTCCTGAAATCCAGACCCAGGTTTCCATCTGCCCACTGAATATCTTTCCACGTGTCTCTTGCTGGTGCTTTGAACACAGCATGTCACAAAGTTCATAGTCAAAATCATGTTCTCTAACTTCTCATCTCCACCAAACTTCTCTTTGTTCTTACGTTATCTCTCTTAAACAGTGGTGTCACCTTCCTTACATTCATCCGGGTTAGAAACTTTGACAGTCAAAATTTGGTAGTCTTTGATTATCGCCTCATACTGTGTGCATGTCCCTGCCTTCACCCCCTAAAAATATGTAATTGGTTTCCAAATCCTGTGATTTCTACTTCCAAGTCTTTCTCAGATGCCTCTTTCTTTTCATTTGATTCTCAGTTTGATCCGTATCATCTCTGTTCCATGGTATTATTATAGTCATGTGACTGAACACAGTACTCACTGTCTAAACACATGCTTTCCTATACTTAGTATTGGAGCAGGTTTCCTAAAGCACAATTCTAATAATATTCCCCTGCTCAGAAGCCTTAGAAACTCATGATTGCCTACAGAACAAGTCTGAATTCAGTTCTCGTGGAATTTAAATTGTACTGTAATCTGATCCCAGTTAACTTTCCTAATCTTGTCTCTTCCTCCATGAAACTCCCCTGTATCTATACACATAAAACTTCCTGATATCTAAACATTCCCATTTCTCTTGCTAGAATTAATCTCTTCTTTCTCTCTTTTTAAGTGCAGTATGACAGTCATAAAACATTCTCATGTGTTCATTTAATCTGAGTTTACTTACTTGAGGACAGGGACTAGATTTTTTCCCTTTACTTTTTTTCTTTTTTTTAACTCCTCTGTAGCACTCAGAATAACTTTTTGCCTATAGTAAACAGAAATGTTGTTGAATTGAATTATTCATAACCAAACCGATTTGGGTGGAAATTCTTTTCTGTTAAAATTTTTGGGAAATTAGATAGTGGAAACATGTTAAGTATATATTGTTTTGTTTTCTACATAGGAGTACAATAAATTCCATACTTGCTGTTGATTTTTTATTAAAAAAATAATATTAAAGCATAGCATTGAGGTATTTTTGTTTTGTCTTGTTCATTGGTTTTGTTTGTGTTTCTTCCCCCTAGGAAAAAAATCATATTTACTCCATTCTTTTATGTGTTTAATGTTAACTTTTTTTTTAATTGACTAACTTATTTTTTTGGCTGCGTTGGGTCTTCGTTGCTGTGCACAGGCTTTCTCTAGTTGCGGCGAGCGGGGGCTACTCTTTGTTGTGCGGTGCGCGGGCCTCTCATTGCAGTGGCTTCTCTTTGTTGCGGAGCACGGGCTCTAGGTGCATGGGCTTCAGTAGTTGTGGCTCTCACGCTCTAGAGCGCAGGGTCAGTAGTTGTGGTACATGGGCTTAGTTGCTCCGCGGCATGTGGGTTCTTCCCAGACCAGGGCTCGAACCCATGTACCCTGCATTAGCAGGCGGATTCTTAACCACTGCGCTACCAGGGAAGTCCCTAATGTTAACTTTTTACTATAAAAATAAAAGTGTTTTTTCCTTTGGCTAGGTATGTAGTACATGGATTGGAAGTGGAGTTGTCAGTGATCTCAATGATCTCCGTCGAGTACACAATCTGCTTGTTTCTTCACTGGACAAAGTTCAGGCTGGAAAAGGATCTTCCAGCCAACTCTACCGTGAGAGTGCCACAACCATGGAAAAACTGGCTGTTCTCAAAGCATGGGCAGAGGTAACCATGACCTATTGTTTTTAACAATTTCTCCATCCATGAGAAAATGTTCCCCTACTCCTGTAGGTAAAAAAATTTTTGTTTGATTTTTGTTTAAAACTGACCTGTGGTATAGAGTGCTTTTTAAAATATCTGCTGTTTGCTCTTTCTCACTGAAATGCATATACATTTATGTCTCAAAAGAACTCTTATTGAACCTTTGAAAATTATATTTTTAATCAGTGTTTTAAAAACATCTGTGTTGAAGAAGGGCTCTTCTTACTTACTATGGAAAAACTAGGCAGGGAAAACCTACACATAGAAAAAAAAAATAGAAAAAATTTATGCCAAGAATCTTATTTGATTAAATTTCAGGGGACATGCCACCACCCACTGATACTGAGGCTGTAGACATTTTTGATTGTTGTTTGTATGTTTTTTGGGGTTTTTTTTTTGCGGTATGCAGGCCTCTCAGCGCTGTGGCCTCTCCCGTTGCGGAGCACAGGCTCCGGACGCGCAGGCCCAGCGGCCATGGCTCATGGGCCCAGCCACTCTGCGGCATGTGGGATCCTCCCGGACCGGGGCACAAACCTGCGTCCCCTGCATCGGCAGGCGGACTCTCAACCACTGCGCCACCAGGGAAGCCCTGTTTTGTTTTTTTATAGCTGTTTTTACCTCTTTTATTCCCATAGCCACTTTTTAAAAATAATGATACTGTTTTAAATTCACTTTTCTAAATCTCTTCTGCCAGTTGTTTTCAAATACTTATCTGTCTGCACTCAGGTACTTCAAGTAGCTCTTTATTCCTTCCTCTGCCAACCCAGTATCTCACTGACCTATTTCCATGGTATCAGCAGCCTGTGACCACCCAGCAGACAATTGCTGGCTCAAGGCATGCAACATCCAGATGATATAGTTTAGATAAAGGACCTCTGGGTTTTTGTGGATTATTTCTGTCACAGAAGGGGAAAAAAAAGGGAAAATGTAGAGCAATAAGATATTGTATAAAGTAGTTTTTCTGTCTGATTTTTAGATCAAGTTGTTTTCCTAGAGTATCCCTGAGTGTTCCTTTATTTTCACTCTGCTGCCATCTTTTGGCGTAGAGAAGTAAAATAATATTTGCATTGATAAAAAGTTTGTTTTTATTGATAAAATTTTAGGTTTTTTTCAAATTATTGCAAATCCATAGTTTTAGGTGGAAAGTAGTGTTAGAAAGATACTATAATGTGATTGTTTTCTCACTTTGAAATTCACAGAAATTCTATGTTAATTTTCACATATCTAATTTTTAACTAAAACTTACTTTTCTTGTCTGTAGAAATTATATTCTAAATGATTGAATGATTTTTATTTTTAAAAAGATAGCTTCCAAAATTGTTCTTAATTCTCCAGCCCCATTCATTAATTTCCCAAACATAGAGACAGGTATGTAGTTGGATGATCATAAGACCATTTGCCAGTTAGTTGGTTCTCTGCTGACTTGCATTAACGTGCTTGATTCACCTACTAAGAAGTCTGACATAGTTCAGTATAAAAAGCATTAAATGTTGAATCAGAGGCCCTAGAACAAGTTCTGTCTCTATAATTCACCATCTTTGTGACTTTGTTCAAGTGATTTGATCTCTCAGATACTCAGTTTTTTCATTATAACATGGAAATGCAGTAATATCTTCTTCTAAGGTGAGGTATGTAAAAGGACCAAGCATTGTATCTGGCACTGAATGGAAGATAAGTAATTGCTTTTAACGAATTAGATCAAAACTTCACATAACTAAATTATTAATGCACATTTTTTTTGAGATGCTTTTCTTATTTGGGGGTAACTTGGTTCTATAATTAAATAATTTGCACTTCGAGCCTCAACCTGTAATATTGTCTAGTAAATCTTTTCCTTGCTTACCTTCCTTTCCTTCGTCCTTTTCCTCAAAGGCCCAATATATTCTAGATTTCTCTACTCAAGATCTATCTTTGCTTCTACTTTTTACTCAAAAAATTAAGGATGTTAGTTTTCCAGCTCCTCAGATTGTTACTTTCAAGTCTTTAGATGAATGTGAGTTGAAAACTCCTTTTACCCATGTGACCTTGGGTGAGTTATTTAACTGCTTCTCTAAACCTTGTTTCTCAGCCCTAAAGTGTGGATAATAATTATGCACATTTCATAGAATTACATTTTGAAGTAAATGAGGTAGTAATAACTTTGTCCAATAACTACCTTATTTATGTGCACAGTGAATGTTACCTGTTGTTATTAATATAATAATTATTATTACTTTAAAGTTTTCCTCTAACCTAGGATTACCTTTACTCATTCTCTTACCTCCCACTCTCTGATTCATTCAACCGTGTTACTAAACATCGGCTCTGTGCCAGGCTA
Source organism: Lipotes vexillifer (assembly GCF_000442215.2). NCBI lineage: Eukaryota > Metazoa > Chordata > Mammalia > Artiodactyla > Lipotidae > Lipotes > Lipotes vexillifer. The sequence goes on from NW_006796238.1 coordinate 122,568, forward strand.
GAAGTTGAGAATACAGTGGTGCACAAGCCAGATGTTCTACCTTTACTGAGAAAAACAAACTAGTGAACGAGTATATGCAACAAAAATAATGACTGTTATATAAGTCCAGACTGTGGTGAACACACAGCAGAGGCACCTAAAATAGTCTGAGGGCTCAGAGGAGGCTGCTTGGAGAAAGCGACACTTAAGCTGAGACCTGGAGGATGAGAGTAGATGTTAGTAAGCATAAGTCTCAGGAGGGGACTGTTCCAAGCTAAGTGCTGTCACTTACCCCCGCCTCTGTATCTCACCCCGCCTCTGTATCTCTTACCCCCACCTCTGTCCCTCAGTTACCCCACCTCTGTCTCTCACTTACCCCACCTCTGTCTCTCACTTACCCCGCCTCTGTCTCTCACTTACCCCCACCTCTGTATCTCACTTACCCCGATTTCTGTATCTCACCATCACCCTCTGCTTGCTCGTCCTCTTCTACTCACTCTCCTCTTCACACCTCTGTTCATTGAACGAGTTTTAGTATCTTCATGTCCTCAGCTAGTCACCTACTTCTCAATCCCCTGCAGTCTGGGTTTACTCTCAGCACTCCATTGACATTATTTCGCTAAAGTTACAAATAATATAATTCTCCAAATCACTGGACACTTTTCAATCTGTCTTACTTAGCCTCTCTATAGCATTTGATATTGTCTCCTCTGGAAACTTTGTTTTCCTTGACTTCATGACACTACTCCCTTGGTTTTCTTCTTTTCTTTTATTGTTCATTCTCAGCATCGCTTGCTGGCTTCTCTTTGCCTGCCTGCTCTTTAAATATTGGCATTTTTCTTGGCCCTTTTCTCACTCTTCATACTCTGTGAGTATTGTCATCTACACCCATACCCAGTAGCTTTTACTTGTATATGAAAGTTTCTAATTCTACTTTTCTAGCCATACTTCTCTCCTACATTCCAGGCCCATATTTTTAGCTGTTTATTAGACATATAGTACTGCAGTGTTTACTATTGAAAAAAATCCACGTATAAGTGGACCTCCACAGTTCAAACCCACGTTGGTTCAAGGGTCAACTGTATTATCAAAGCACTTTCTAAAATCGTACACATTAGTTGACCAATTTATCCTAAGGAATATCAAGGATATACACAAAGATTCTGCTATGAGGATGTTTGCTGCGATGTTATCATTCTAAAAAAAAAAAAAAGGCAATATATGAATAATTGTATTTCTTTTTTTTTTTTTTTTTTCTTCACCGCTGCGGCCCCTCCCGCTGCGGAGCACAGGCTCCGGATGCGCAGGTCCAGCGGCCATGGCCCGTGGGATCCTCCCAGACCGGGGCACGAACCCGCGTCCCCTGCATCGGCAGGCAGACTCTCAACCACTGCACCACCAGGGAAGCCCATAATTATATTTCTTGATCCAAAGACGATGGTATTAAGTGAATAGAAAATTGAGTATAATATTATATACAAACATAGTTTTAAAAAGACTGAGGATGTATATACAACATGGCTAGAATATTAACAGTATTACATCTGAGTAGTAGGATTGTGTCTGGTTTTATTTTCTTCATTTTACTTATGCTTCTGATTCTTCTATATTTTGTGTGTAATATCTCATAAGAAAAATAAACCCAATTTTTTTTAAAAACGAGTCTGAAAAATGTATTATCGTATTGCAAGTGGCAATGTAAAATATAGAACCTTTTAGAAAGCATTTGGCAGTGTCTCTTCAGAGCCATGGAAGTATTTATAATCACTGATCCAGTAATTCCATTTCTTGAACTTTATCCTAGGGAAAAATATCCAAAATATGAAAAAGAGAGAAATTTACAAAAATGTTTAGTTGGAACCTTACTTATAATGTGAAGAACTGAACACCTTTGTCTTTGAAAACTATGTCTCATCTTTCTAAGATTCCCAAGGCTAAAGAAAGAATCAGAAAAAAATATAAAAGTTCAACTACAGGAAAATTGTTAGATGTATAATGTCTTCCATTGCAGCCATTAAGAATAAGAGTTATGAAGACTAGTATTCATATGGAAACCCTTATGATATATGAATAGATAAAATTAAATACAAAATTCTCTGTACAACAAAATTATAACTTAGAAAGTTGGAATGTGAAAACCTGGAAATTAGAATTATGAGTAATTTTAAAAACTCATTTTTCAAACTATTTATGGTATAATTTAAAATTTGAGGAAAAATACATACAACTGACATTTAAATACTGCAGTGACTCCTTCGCTTCCCCATTACCAACAGTCTTCAGCTACTTCTGCCTTATATTCTATGCTTAGTCTAATACCAAACACTTGCAGTTTCCTCAGCATGCCTTGCTAGTTTCTGTCTCTTGTGCTCTTGCTGTTTATATTCCCTCTGCCTGGAATTCTCCCTTCCGTCTTTGCCTGTGAACAGGTGAACTTTTGTCTTTGAATCCAGTCTCACCTTTTCATAGTCCACTAAGATTCTTCCATCCTTGGTGCTTCCTGTGATTCATTCATTCATTACTCAAACCACTGAGTGTTCGTTAGGTGCCAGGCAGTGTATGTAGTCACTGCGTGTAGTGAGGTGGGAAGATAGGTAATTTAAAACAAATTTAAAAAACATCCCTTTCTCTAAGCAATTTTCTCACTCTCCCTTCATCGTATCAGTCTGTGAGTCCATGGAAGGTGAAAACCATGTATTATTTGTCTTTGTTGCCTCAGGCCCTAGCACAATAGCAAATGCAAGGTAAGAGTAAGTACCTAAGGAGGGTTTGATGAGTGAATGGCTGAGTATACTTACAGTGCTTATTGAGATATTTTCTTAAAATCAGCATAATAATAAATCTAGGGGAAGAAAGTGAGCTTAAAACCAGTGGAAAATATGAATGTGATACATTTATAACTTGAGATTCAAAGTCCCTACTCCAAAAGTTAGGTGGTTTCTGCTTCTCAATTGTCAGGTATTAAGTATGACTAACCAACTGTAACTAAGTGTTAATAGACCATCACAGCATTAAGGAATGCTTCTTCTCAAAAATGAAGATTCATTGTTTCCTGTAATCATCTTATCTAGTCAATTACCATGCCATAACTGTCTGTTCATTGTAGGAATAGAGATAAGACCCTGCCATCAAGAAGCTGTGGTCCCTGTTCACATGCATAGACTTCCTCTTAAAAACAATGAAGATGACACTGTGTAGGGAGAAGTAGTTTTCTCAAGATTTTTATCTAGTGCAATTTTCTTTCTTACTCTTGCTCCCCCCACCCTTTTTTTTTTAGCTTTATCATTGATGTGTAATTCAGCTATGTGCCAGTTGCCAAAGCCAAAATGTATGTACAAAAACAAAAGAAAACAAACAAAAATAACTTCAGCAAAGAAGAATCTTTAAGATTATATTTTAGGAAGTTGTTATTATACATCTTTTTGGTTTATAAAGTAGAAAGAAAAAATACAGATAATATATATGGCCAGTAAATTATATTATTCTTGGCTCAGCCATCTGTTGCAAGGACTAGATTGCTAAATATCACTTAAGGACTATATAAAAAGGGGTTTTGAAGGATATTTATGGAAATCCTTTCTGTGCCCTCCCCCCCCCAGCTTTTTTCTTTGACTGCTGTCTGATTGTGTCTAATAAATCTATGAAAGCAAACGTAACAAACAGGAAGTTATGGCAAAAAGAAAAAAAAAGAAAGAAAACCACATATAAAGGGGGGCTTTGTAAAGTAGAACAAGAGAAGCCAGAAAAAATTCAGAGAACCCTACTCAAGGAATATGCTGTGAGAGCAGTAGTCAGAAGTCATCTCTATAAAAAACAAACAAACAAACAAAAAAATACGATTGCCTCCAAAGCAGGTGGAATTATTCTTTTGAGGTTATCCAGAAATCCCGAAGTTGTATACTTTCTAGTATCTGTACTCACTTTCGATGATTCAGCTGTATAATAACAACTTAGAATATGTCATTTCTTAATATTATGCATTGTTATTTTCTCCTCCTGAATATCTTACTAGGTATATGTGGTTGCTATGAATATTAAAAAAGAAGCAGAGTCAAAACCAAAAAGAGCAATTAAAAATACTGATGATGATGATGATGATTACAGTACCATAGATGAACTACCACCAGACAGTTTAATAACACTCGTACAACCTGAACTGCCAACACTCAGTCGCCTGTGGTTGGCAGCATTAAAAGACTATGCACTTTTAACTTTACCAGCTGAATTTGCTAGTCAGCTACCCCCAGATGGTAAGTACTGCATATAGAGTTTTGCTTTTAATAGAGTTCAAAGTAGTAATTAAACAAAATGGAATTGGTGGAGACTAGCAACAATCGTAATAATAACATTTAAAATTTCTGTGGACTTAAAACTTGACATTCTCTCATTTAGAGCATGTTCTCCATACTGAATTTATGAATTCATATATGGCATTAAATTTCTTAGCCCAAGCAAAAATGTTCTCACTGTTATAGTAATAAATGTACGAGTTAGGTTACTCTAAATAACTGGACATAACAAGTCATTATGCATAACCATGATGAAGTAGATTGCTGTGTTGGTCAGTGTGTGTATGCAGGGACAGATGTGGCAGTCATCAGTTTGATAGAGAAAAGCAGGAGGAGGGGAAGAATTTGCAGAAGAGTGAAAAAGAAAGAAGAGACAGAGTTCCCTGGCTATGAGAGAAAGGGAAGGTGATGAGGGTTTTAAGAGTTGCTGGCAACAGTGAAGAGGAAGCGTGAGGAAGAGGACCACGGGTAGGGAAAGGGAG